>NC_081446.1:10300665-10306262 GCF_007210705.1 Tigriopus californicus
GATCCCGTGTGGAATTCGCCCGCAGAGACGACTTATCGCGATGGACGTTCAGATCTGAAACGGCGAAAAACTTCTCGGAACTCGCTATGCGAAGTTTACGAGATCAAACTGGACCCTGAGCTTGTTATTCACATAGGGGTCGTGCCTGGATCCAAGGTACGACTAGGAGAGCCTCTTTTTAGAAGTTCAAAGAGAATATCTTTTAGGGTAAAGAGAACACATAGGTATTGTTCCGTTTTCTTTTACGTAACCGGGATGAATGGATTTGGTTTGGCCTTAGTGTTCCCAGTTGTGCGGGAACAAAGGGAAATACTTAATGAGGGAGAAAATGATAAAGATGGAACAAGTACCCACTCTTCAGGTTCCTGTGATTACGGATCGGAACCCTCATTTGGAGGGCATTTTGGATCAGAGAAGGATCATCTACCTACCCTATACCGAGGATAAGAACTTGTTCCTGGAACTGCCCAATTCGCCAGGATTGTTTTTTACCACTCAGAGGTTGAACTTTGGAGCTGAAATCTTCATGTTGGACGACACGACCATTCATAAGAATTGGATCGTTCTCATCAACCAGGTCATCTTACACGGCAAAGTAAGCTTTACTTGTCAAAGGAAGAAGTTTTGAATGATCCATCAAATAATTCCATTTCTAGCTTCGCAAAGGGATTGGCGGTTCCACGACCCTGTCCTTATTGGAGCAAGAGATTCTTTGGCAGGAATCCATGGTGGAAAATCTCATCTATTGTGAACGAATCATCGACTTACTCAATCGAAAGGGCTTTAAGCCCAACATCAAATTCCGCCTTTCACCAGAGGGGATCTCTCCCCATCCTCATCACTGCCATCCAGAGCAGCGAGAAGATCGTGGAAGTCCCCAACCTCAATCATCGTTAGCCTCCGCTGAGTTGTTGTCTGCCTTTGAGGACGATTTCGAGGAGAGGCTGAATATGGATGAGAAAGAGCAGCCACATTCAGACACTCAACTTCAGACACCTCAAGGCAACACCGCCACCTGCTTAAATGTGAGAACGAGCGAGAAGATGAAGAACTACTACCGAGATGAGCTCAAAATGAGTCAAGGAAAAGCTAAGTATGAGCTCATCATTTCTTGGCATGCTGATATGTCAAAGAGCCCAAAGAGGGAGAGAGAGAGAGAGACAGATTGCTTGTCTATTTTATCTGGTTCTTGTGGTGGATGTTTATTGTAAGTTGCGAAGTGAAAAAGGACGTCAGAGCAGGATTGCCAGCTAGATCTCGTACGTTAATTCATTTGCTCCTTTTAGCTTTCTCAAGATATTCATTCCTTCAGTCCAAGCATAAACCACTAGAAAATGGATATTAATGTCGAAAATGAACTATGCGGAATCCAGTCAACGCATTGCGTTCGTCTTGAAATGAGACAGATCCGAGCTTGCAAGGACCATATGTTTTAACTTCTATCTCGATTGAACAACTGAATCAAAAGTGATGCCCCCCCTCAAAGTGCAGAACATAACAAGGCATAGTCCTCTTCTGATAATTGATTTTAATTGATTACAAAAATTATGTGACCAGTTATCCGCTGCATTTTGAGAGGACATCACTTTTAATCTAGTTGCTGCTGAAAGTTGAAACACGTAATTGTAGTGACCAGCGGTAGGTCTCAACTTCACTCACTTTAAAAATGTTAATTCTTGTGTAAGACTTGACAATTCTCGTATCCAGTTGCATTTTTCGCGACATATATCAATTAGAAAAAGGGCTCGTTTCTGTTACAACACATTTATTTCTAATTCTCCATATAAGCTCCCAAAACGTAGTTAGAATAGAAACACATGGCTGTTCATTCTTGGCTCAATTCAGAATGGCAATTTTAATTTGGATTCGAAACATGTGCAGGGGTGCAATTCTGGTTCTTTTTATTACGATACGTGTAAGCGAATTATTTATCATGGCCAACTTCATCTTTTTATTTTGTGAATAGCTGCTAGTGCTAGTGATCTTTTTAGTGACTTTCTTTGTAACAATCAGTCTGAAATAAGGAACTTTCGTGAGCTTGAAATGTTGCGCACCTAAGGCCGAAATGTAGAGGCTAAAATGGTCTAAATTTCTATCATTTCCAACAACTTTGATCTGGTAGGATTCATGAATGATTGGAAGTGACATGGCCAAAAATAAGATCACGTTTTTTCTATGAATGAGCCAGAATAAAAAAAAGGGATAGGGATGGGAAAAAAGTCTAATATTCGAAAGAGCAGCCATCTTTCAAATGAAAATTCTCACGCTTCGTAGCATTTATTACTGCTTTCAGTTCATGAGCACATTGAACATAAATCAAATGGTAAAGTTGACAAACGAGTATGGCACAATTGTTGTCTCGTTTTTCATTTCAGATATTACCTTTATGAACACGACTGTTTGCTTTTTGGATTCTACGAGAACGGAAATTGGAGCTTTGGAATCAAAGATCAAGGACCGCGTCCCAACGGAAAAGAAGTTTCCATCCATTCGGAAGCCGGATTCGCCGACGGGATGACCAATGTACACGTCCGCAAAGCGGAATATCCACTCTAAAATGAATGGCCTTCAGCCCGACTTTCCTTTTCGTGTGTCTATCCCACATTTGTCAAAGGCTTTGATGTAATATGGCTTCAAGTGATCCAAAATCATACGTTCCAAAATAATGAGTTCGCGAGTGAAACTCGCAGAGTCCTGATTGACCACGCACATTTTATCAGACAGGTCATCTCCCTCACCCTCGACGGGTTTCAATTTATACAGATAGTTAATAATGCCCGGATGTTCCAGAAAGGGAAATCGATCTTGTTTGATCTCTTGAATCACGGATTGGATCCTGGCAAAGTTCTGTTTGGTCTCGTCATCGTCGTAGCCGATGAAAACCTTGAATTGGTCTCTCTTCTCTATATTTAGCTTATCCACAGCTCTGACCATGGCCAACAACTTGGCAATTGAGCCCAGGCACATGCGGGGCACACAATCCTGATTATTGATATAGATGTTGATGGCGTCTTTCATATCCTTGGGAACTTGACTGTCTGTGCGGTACACTGGGGGTGGAGCAATGGCCACACATTGGATCTCGGTCTCCTTGGGCACATACTTCTCCTTCTCTTTCAAAATGACCATGGTCAGCAACTCCGCCGTGCCCGCTCCCAAGGAATGCCCCGTCAGAATGAGACGATATCGGGGATACTTGAGTAAGGTCTGATGGAGAATGTCCTTGACCTCGTTAAGCACTTTGCAGGAGCCGCGCATGATTCCACGATGGGCGTGGCCATCAAGGAATTCTTCGTCGTCGCAGATCAAGTCGATGATCACGTCAGTCAAGCTATGAGTGCCTCGTATGGACAAGATGAGCGATCCGATTTCGTGATCCAAAAACAAAATGAACTTGGGCACGTGGTCGCCATTGTCCTTGAAATACGTGTACACAATATCCGTGTCATTCGGGATATCCAGGAGTTTGGCCTGTTCGGTGGGATCTTCTTCATCTGAAGCATCGTAAACGCTCAGGGCGTGTCCACTGACTCGACGATGAAGTTCGAAAGTGTCCCAATCGATTTGCGACTTCTTGGGAAGAGACTCGATCCAAGCTTGATCCAGGTCGTCTTGCACAGTTTTGATCAAGGCCAGGAGCACGAACAGGGGTGAATCAAACTCTTCTTTGTCGATCTCACCAAAATCGCGAAGATTGTCTGAAATTGGGAGAGTGGAATCAACTACTGGAAGCTATCTCGGGTACAAAGACTTACCAATGATGTTGGTCACGAAATCAAAGGCCTCTTCCAATGCTTGGGTCACATAGCGCTCACGCAACCGCGACCACAACTCCTCAGTTTTCATGGTTAAGATTTCCGAAGCGTCTTCACGCATCTCTTCGATCTTGATCCTCGCGTCCTCCTTGGCCATTTGCATTTTCTTATGCGTGTCACTCAGATGCCGATCGAATGTACTCCGAGCGGATTCCTCCTCCGTTTGACAATAAGCCACTCTGTAAAGAAAATTATTGTCACTCATCCGACGAGTAAAACGAATAAATAGGTCCCCATAACTGTCACAAATTGCGCCAAAAGGAAAAAGATAAATCGAGACCTGGGGGTATGCGTTATAATGGGCGCGGGCAAATTGAAGTTTCGGCCCAAGGCCAAGCCGTTGGGCCCGATGGGGTGCAACCGCAGCCTGAAAACAAGGAGGGGGCTCAAGCCGGGCTGAACGATCGGCCAGGCCCAATCTCAAATCGAACTTACTGAATGTATCGATGGCCGAGAAAGCCTAAACCCGCCGTGAAAGCCGCAATCAGACTCAATTTGAGGCCGTCACTGGGACTGTCGAGACCAGACCTGAAACGAACCAAGTCAAAGGGTCAGTAGGACTTTGGTTTTTGTCACCAATTAGTTGTCACTCTAATTTTGAAACTTAGGTTTACTTTATAAGAATAAGACCACCCACTAAGTGGTAAAAAATAACGTTAATAATGTTCTTCAAGAGGAATTTAGGCGAGAAAAAGTTTGCCGATATTTGAGCAGGAAGGAATGGATAGTTTTTTTTAACAATAATTACACAAGAATCTGAGTACGGGAGTGGTGGTCATGGTCAAGGTTCATTGGGCCAGAGGTCATCATCGACTGGCGGGCTCACCTGAAATATCGGACAGTCCAAAAGGTCACACCCAACACGCCAAACCCCAGAAGGGTGTATCGAAGCCAGACCCCCGGCCGACGCGTGGCAGGGCACATGCTGGATTGACCGCGGGACTGGCCCGACCCCGCTTGGCCCGAGCTCAACCGACTTAGCCAGGTCTTAGATGGCGGGCTAGGCTGCGGCCGCAATCGCTCGGTCCAACGGGCCAAGCGACTCAACATGACTGAGCAGGTCACTCCCACGTCACCGGACAGACACCCGTGGGAGATTGAGGCTGGCTCATCTTCGAACCCCAAAGACCAGAATACCAGAATACTAGCTAGAATGCTAGGGAGGGAGGGTCCATCAAGATCATGCGCTAAAAATCAACCAAATACCAAATCAATCCACCAAATCTAAGAAGAAAAAAGGCTCGACTGATTAAAATCGACATAGGCCCCCTGGGAGGAATCCAGCAGAGGATCAAACTGATCCCGAGATCATCCTCGTAGAGGTTTGATCAAGTCTTGGTTGGCCCCAGCATTCATGGAAAGAAAAGCTTCTTCCATGGGATGGGATGGGCTTGATGGAAGTTCAGCTCAATGGCCAAGAAAAGGTCTGGGACATGGGTGGCCCGTAGTCACAGGATTCTGCTCGTCGAATGCGGACCGAACGTTAAGAATGCGAATGCGTCAAAATATAGAGACAAATGATTTAAGATTTAAAGATTGGGTACGACGGTAGCGAGCTACCATGAAAAGGGACCCCTAACAGATACTAAAATGGACAAACTAATTTATATTATAGTATATAATGCTGGGTTAAATCCCGAGGTCTAGGCTTACCGTGAACCTTCTAGACAGCGTCTTGAAACCACGGGTCGGAAGATTATTGACATGTGACTTGAGCCAACCGATCGGGGGAGCAACTCTGGGACTTCAACTCATTATTTCCGCTCAAGGTTTTTGCCGGAG
>NC_081446.1:10306294-10347120 GCF_007210705.1 Tigriopus californicus
AACCGATCGGGGGAGCAACTCTGGGACTTCAACTCATTATTTCCGCTCAAGGTTTTTGCCGGAGGTTTCGTTATTCAAGTGAAAGAGGTTGGCGTTAGCCAGGGCTGACATGCCTGGTGAGCATGACGCTAGTGATACTAGATTTGGGATGTAAACATATGTGAAGAATGATGATTGAATTAGGCCCTTTGATCTAATTTGAGAATTTAACGGCAGAAAAGAGCACCTTCGGCAAGTCACTTTGGAAAATGCCATTGCGTTATATGAGTATTTTTGGATAACCCATGTTCCCCAACCGGGACTCAGCGGCGTTATGTCACAAACTGTCCACTAAATGTAAACAAAGACTACCATTGGCTGAAAGTGCGGACAAGCAAAGTCAAAGCAAAGAGGCAAAGGAGTGACTTTTGAGTCAACAACTAGGAAAAAGCACAGAATTAAATTTGAACTTCACAGAAATTGTCACTTTCAAGGTCAAAGTTTTGGATGCAATAGTCAATAATTTTGCCCCAAAAACATTAGTAAAATATGACATTTTGTTGGCCAATTCAGATCAATCACAATTAGAATCATATTGGCATCATAACCTAGCTGGATGAGAGGGAAAGCACTTTCAGACTAGTAGACAAATGTCAAATTAATATCCTCAGGTTTCTGATGTACTGAATTTGCCATAATGCCAATTGCCAGGGCTTGAACCATTACCAAAAACGGTATTGGGTTACCATTGCTTTTACTGTAGCTTTTTGGAAAAAGTAACGTCTTAACAATACCATTACTGTGACTGTTACTTTTGCAAAAATAGATTGGCATAAAACGGCGAAACATACTGAAACAAATGACAAATATGCAAAGGTACAATAGTAAAAAGATAGAAGGGTTTGAGGATAAAGGATTCTTGGTTTAAGATTTTTCTTCTCTTTTACAAAACATTTTGGCAAGTGTGTTTTCATCTCCCTTTTCGTGATTTGAAAAAAGTCAACATAGGGCAAGTAGTCCACCTGCTTGATGTAAGGAAAATCAAGGTTACATTTTGAGGCTAACTTACGGTTTTCCCTCATGCAACTAGTAATATCAAGCATCACAGAAAATGAAAAATTGATAACCCTAGTCACAGCCTCCCGTGACTTTTCATTTAATCCCATCAGCAGCAAATCAGTCATTACCTTTTGAGACGGAGCTTGAAATGGATTTGGGAGGAAACCTTTAGACCATTTCTTTCATTTCCTCATTAAACACGCAAAGGTAACAAGAGAGCTAAAAAAAACATTCTGTCACTGATACCATTACTTTTGCAGAAAAGTGATGCATTACCGGCAGCGTTACTCAAGCTCTGCCAATTGGCAAATGTTAAAGAACATATTGATTGAGAAAAAGTAGCTCAAGAAAGGCAATTAATCAATGAAGTACTCTTGGCCTAACTTTAATAACGTAACCTCCGGTCAGAAAAAACAACAAAACGAGTTAGAGCTTTGGACAAACAGAGATATCAAGTTGACTAGAATTCTTCTTGCTAAACGACTATATATTATTAATCATTGCTTAACTTGAATCATGTTGAGCTAATCATTGATGTCTCAAAATGTACCCCTAACAATTGCTATGCATAACTAATATAATGTTTCCTACAATAACGCTTCAAAGGCCACGCGGGATATTTGAAAGTGATTCTTCAACTCATGTTTAGTTACCCTACAAACACGTATATTGAGCTATCTTTGCATGGCTGACTAATACGTTGCCGAATTCAAGGTCAGACAAGTGCAATAGTCCAGTATTCCTTTCTGTTTAGGTTAATGTCCTGGTAGAGGTTGCGTTTTAATAGTGGTGACATTATCGGTACTTTTCGTTATGAATTCACTCTCACCCATTGTGGATGTGTCTCATCTTAGCAACCGAGCATTTCCAATTTGAGCGTAATATTTGAAAAAACTGGACACGTTTGTTTTATTTTATTTAGCGCTCTGTACCCTCTCTGCCATCTTTTTCTCAAGCACTGCCTTCATTTTGTTTCTCTCATTCAAGACTGCCAGCCATGATTCAGGCTATTTAGGCTAGATGTGGCGCAGCGGCCAACTCTACGTCATAGATAGACCCACAGATCATATAACGACTAGATGTCGCATTGGCCCGACCTCAGTGAAGAGGAAAATGGATTTTGTGTCAACAACTCTGTACACCAAAAAGGAGGAGGGTGATTGCCTGATCAATACGTAGACGAGGTAATCCTGCCACCTGGCGGCCACAATTGACCTCAAAGTCAGCTGTTTGTTATGATTTGGTTTTGGGTGGGCAAATTTTGAAGCTCACAACCGTCAGAACGGGCTTTTCCCCTCGTTTTCAAGACATTTCAGCGACATCAAACTAGTTGTACTTCTATTGAAAGGGCGTTTTCCATCTACAAAGTATGGCAGCTTTTTCAAGAAACTCACTTGATGCCAAACTCGTTCATGGAGTGAATGAGACCCGAGAGGATGGATAACATCAGGTGATGTCGAACATACCGCGATGCTAAGACATTGATTCTCCAGAAGAGCATATTCAACACTATGGAATTGACCCTCCACAAAAACGAAAGGTGGATGACAGTCAATTCAATTGTAAGGCAACACTTCATCATCACCGGGGCTCTCAGAAGGCCGTCACCTGCTTTTTGAATCAACTGTGGCTCTCCAAGCCAGCGGCTACCAAAAAGCACCATTCAACAAACTGCATGGCTCTTCACAGGCACTCACTTACGTTTTGATCTTTGTTCTGATTTGACATTTCGGATGGATCCCGTGAAGAGTGATTGGCGCCAATGATAGTGAACAAGGTCAAAATGAAGAAGATTGAGGATAAAAGCGCTCAACCAGATATCTCAGATATCTTTCAAATTAACGAGTTATCATTCAAGATAAAGAAAGTCAAAGCTCACAAAAACCGCCATTTGGATGAGAAATGTGCTTTAGTCATATGGATCGAAAGAAAAACCGGAAAAATGATTCCAGCAGAGGAAAAAAATGGTATATTTGTTTCCAATTTAGGGATCGTCTTTTGTATCCAATAACCATCTCGTTCAATGGTAATCAGTCAACCTTGAGTGTGCTTGGCTATAAAAAAAAGAAATCTCATTTTTCTAAGTCGAATTGGCCATGACACTGACACTCTTTTGAAATGAATCATGTGTATCTAATCCAAATGATAACACTCTTTTCACACTAAAAAGAGCGAAATTCAATTTTGAGGCTTTCCTTATTACAGATTCATGTCCATCTGATGAGTTTGCCAACTATGGCACAATGTACTTGAAATATGGAATGTCAACGAGCTTCCCGCCAAATCGGCCTGCTCTTTGTCGTAGCAACTCCGAGCAAACTTTCCGAATCAAACTAGTAACATAAGAAACGTAGAGATCTCTTCAATTACAGGCAGGTCACTTTATATCATTCACTTTAAGTGGTTCGTTTCAGGCGGAAAATTCAAACTTTTTTTCAGCGCATGCGCATGTTTCTTGAGTTCCCAGGCATGGTTTTGGGCTCAAATTTGGCCAAGATCATCTCTTCAGCAAGATTTTGTGGTCGTACGTCAAGCTTATTTGGAAAAAAGTGAACGATTTAGGAGATAATAAATGTTTGCTTTTGTTTGCAGTTGACATCTCTAGAAGTTCGTGGTATAATCCAACATTTGCCGCATAACCCAGTCATTGGGGCTCAAGGAATCGAAGGTCCAAAGGCTCCTCTGCCTGCTTCTTCCCAATCACGTCCGTATTAACGCCATGCTCTCAGGCTGTCCAGAGATTTGGCTGGAAAGAACATTGCATATCAGTTCTTCTTTCTTCCGTCCACTATTTTTGGGCCACTCACTCTTCATGAGATCTACTTGGATTGGCAATAGAGCGAAGGTCGAATCAATTGTTTTGCCTGCATTTTGCCTTTATTGTAGTCCCTTGCTTCAAAGAGCGGGTGACGGCCCCACAGGCCCCAATGGCCCTGTTGGTTTTGGATGTGTTGCCTAACTATGGGATTGACTGTCGTCCACTTTCCGATTTGGTTGAGGTCGATTCCATTGCTTTCGATATGCCAATCTAGCAGATCAATGTCTTTGCATCACGGCATGTTCTTCAAAACATAAAGATTTCCGTCCTCATGTGTCTCATTCACTCCACGAACGAGTGTGTGAGATGAAAACCTTCCTTTTGATAGCAGTAAAACTGTGGATGTCGCTGAAGTATCTCGAAAACGAAGAGAAATGTCCGTTTTGGCGGTCCTATGCTCTTCTGGACAATCAATGTTTTAGCATCACGGTATGTTGACTGCAACTAGTTTGATGACGCTGAAATGTCTTGAAAACGAGGGGTAATGTCCGTTGTTCTGACGGTTGAGAGCTTCAAAATCTGCCCACCCAAAACCAAATCATAACAAACAGCTGACTTTGAGGTCAATTATGGCCGCCAGGTGGCAGGATTACCTCGCCTAAACACGTGATACTAACGACCAACAATCGCTCGGTCTTCAACGACAGCAGTCAGCGACAAACTCACTCAAAATCCGGCCACGCTGGCCAATGAAAAAGCATGAGTCACTGTACACTAAAATTTATGTACCAGCTGATGAAGGCAAATGTTCGCATTTTTCCTCGCGCTATGCGAGGTCTTGTCATTATATGGTCTGTGGATAGACCTTGTTGATTGAGTCGCAATTTGAAATTTTTTGGAGTATATTCTTACAGTTGTGACTTTCCTGAGGGCTGTTATGGTGTATTATGACGATTTAAATGCCTATTCAAAGTGATTGCCAACTATGAGCTTTAACTTAGATTTTAGAAGAATATTTATAGATATCGAATTGTCTTGGTCCAGGCTTGCCAATTTTAAATGATTGATGCCATTCCTGATCATTTTCTTACGATCCCTGTGCAAGGAAGAAACTTTTTATCCGTAGTGTCAATTCGAAAAGAACATGTAAAACTCGACGCATATCACTCACATTATCTCTTCACAAGCATAAACATTCTTTAGTGTCCCAAGAAATGCATGAGAGCATTGGAATTGTTCGCGTTTCGAGCTCAATTGCTTTGGATACAATTATGATTTGGGAATTGAGCCGTTGTGATTAAGGGCTTCCACTGGCTGGAAATGGATCACACGGTGGCATTCTGAACTCACTTGATTTGGTTCTAGTCTCTCATTGCATTTGGTCCTCAGTTCCGCTTTAGAAAAAGCTAGCCTGGTCTTCTCAGAGCAGTCCGCGTGGGGGACCTCTATTTTTGTGGACTAGCATCCTATTGGTGATGGGTGATATGTTATAAGATTATCATCACGAATACGGTCGATTTAACTCATTAGTTAGCAGGAGCTCATTCTCGGTTGAAGGATAAGGCCCACCTTTCGCTACGAATCTCCCCTTTAAAGTGATGGCGAAAAGTTTGGGGTTTCAATGACCACAAGGAAAATCACATGGGCAGTAATCTTCCGATAGCCCTCTTACGCTGCACGAAACATGTTTTACGATCAGAGGGGGCTATGTCATATAGCCTCTACCAAATAAAGGGCCGATTGGGCCAATTCCTTTTTATTGAATTATAATGCGTATGTGTTGTTTTTGATTAATTCTATTAAAATCTTATTCATAATTAGTGCCCCGGGTCATATAATGTCCGGGAAAGAAATTGCGTTCAAGGCAAGGCAAGAGCAGTTTATTTAGCAATCTACTGTGCCTCTTCCCGTTTTCCTTGGACCATATGACGCTGCAAATAAGGGCCCTTACGGGCAAAATCATTTTACAATGCAGCCTTGATTTTGGTGGCAGGCGCATTAAATGTAATCATTCAAAGCTGGTAAAATAACCCAAACAATTGATTTTTCAAGAAAGAATTGATCATGGTCCAGCAGTGGCTAAGTTGTGTGACTGTCGTTTTCATATTTTTGAGTTGGTTCCAAACATCAATATCGCTGCTCACTCTGCAATTGACGATGCTATACGTATCAAATCAAACATGGAATCAATTCTAAAAATGCCTCCCAATGGCTACTCTCGGTATTCCTCTGAAATGATCTCCCGATAACAACATTTGAGCTTGAATAAACTGGCCAACGCCACCCAACACCCAGTTGCAGGTCGCCATATTAAAAAGCAAATCAACCCTAGGGACGAAAAAGTGAATTCATTGCCTTATCCCTATGATCGGCCGAAAACTTTCAAAAGCGCCAAAGAAATCTTACCTTCGGCCCACTCTTGTCCTGCTAGTCCAACCTTCGGCCAAGTCCTTTTATTCCGTCCATTCAACTCGGGCCGAGTTGGGTCACCTCAACCTCCGGCCCCTCCGCCCCCACGGATGCACACTACCCGGCAGGGCCAGAAGCGCCTGAGCGGAAGCGCTCTCGCATCAAAGTACAAACCGCCGCTGACTAGGCGCTCGGCCCGCCCGCCCACCCTCCCACCCACAGGCCTGCAGGCGCGGACAGTAGGCCCTAGCTTGGCCCTGCCTGTTCTTGGCCATCCTCGGTGCTGATCCCTCAGTTACATTGGATAGCTAACTTCGTTCCGGATTCCGTGTCCGACTTGATCACACTGCTGGTACTGGGCTGTTTGGCCCTCCCTCTTGGTTCACGCCTTGCCCGCTTCCACAATCGTGTTCCTCTTCGGCCGTTCTCCCGTCGGTCTTCGGTGTGGTCTGGGCCGGTCTCGCACGCCCATGGCCCGTTAGGCGTGCTGTCGTCATCGAATCGAGCGTCCCACCTCCGGTTGGACCCGTGGTCGGTCGTCCTTGAACGCTAGTCTTACTTAACGAAAGACATCGCCCCGTCCTGGTTTGGAGGCGTGAACGCCATCCTGGTCCTGGCCCGCCTGGAACCGCACGCGGGTGAGTTGAGCTCTGGCCTGAGACCCTCGGCCCTGTCACCCGTAATTGTGTAAGCGTGTGGGGTTGGCTGGGCCAGCCCTGTCACCCGTGGAGTATGGATTCAGTACGGATTCGACAGAGTAGCTGGTTCCCGCGTCCCGCTCCCCAGCTCTTCAGGCCGACCCTGGACCTGGGGCTGACCTTAGTGGCCCGAGTGTCGGGCTGGGATTAAAGAGTGGCTTTGGTCTGGGATTGAGGGATCGGGCCTACTATATCCCACCTGGTCGAGGAATGGTCAAACCTGGATCGGTTAAGGCCGAGAGGAACCAGGCCAGACTCGATGCGACGCTTAGGCCCATTTATTTTGGGCCCCCAAACTGGGCCCTCCCAGATGCGGATGGCATGATATCCCAGTCTGAGTGGGTCAAGATTATGATCGCATGAGGATGAGTTCAACGGAAATGATCATATTTAACCGAGAGAATTCGAAAATCTGGCTCAGGGGCATTAGAATAAGTCAAGTCGGTTATCAATCAGTAACCAGTAACGGGTCAGTCTGTTGTTTCAGATTGCACGTAACGTGACCGTGGGATGAGCGTGTGATTGACCATGACCTCGCTCTCCACCTCCCCGCCCACGATCGGTGCCATGTCTCAGGCTGCACTGGCCGTGCCCACGGGTGGTGTATTACCCGGACCTTTGAGCCCCACGCACGTCATCAAACAAGGCTGGTTACAAAAACGCGGTAGGTTCTGTGAACCTCAGTCCTTCCACACCAACCCCCGTTCTCACCCACTGCTTCGGTTATTCCAGGTGAACACATCAAGAATTGGCGTCCTCGTTACTTCATCTTGAAAGACGATGGCATGTTTTTGGGGTTCAAGACCAAGCCCACCGCCGACACCGATCTTACGGATCCGCTCAATAATTTCACGGTCCGCAATTGTGAGATCATTGAGTCGAATCGACCCAAGCCGTTCACCTTCGCCATTCGTGGGCTCCAGATGACCACCATCGTGGTCCGCACCTTCCACGTCGATTCTGAAGACGATAGGTAGGACCCTCTGTTTATCAAAGCAGTTATAGGGCGTAAGACTGGCTGGGGCACCGTATTGGTAGAGCATCTGCTTTCTTTCCAATTTGCGAATCCCGGTTCGATCCCAGGCTAGCCAAGTCCAAGCTTCTTTGTGAAATTAGATTAC
Source organism: Tigriopus californicus (assembly GCF_007210705.1). Taxonomy (NCBI): domain Eukaryota; kingdom Metazoa; phylum Arthropoda; class Copepoda; order Harpacticoida; family Harpacticidae; genus Tigriopus; species Tigriopus californicus. The sequence goes on from NC_081446.1 coordinate 10,314,319, forward strand.
AGCATGAGTAGTTGTTTAACAGCTTAAATGGGCGAACCTGCGGTTAGGTAATAATCAGTGTTGGGTTGTGACAACGAAGCGGGAATATGCCTCACTTGGAACACCCAAAATCAGATGGCAGGCCGAGCCGGAGAGCTGCCATCCGACTTCTTGACAAACAAAACAAAATGGCATTAGACTGAAAGTCTGAAAGGTGGCAAAACTTGTCTCGGCCGATTTTTTGAGATTCACCGCAATCTTTGGCAATGGATTAACCCAAATGTGAAGGTCATGGATATGACGAGTGTTTGGGAAGTGACACATCGTAATTGTTGTTTTATTTGAAAGGTCCCTAGATCAAAACACGATCGTTTCATTTAACATCGGCATTGGCAGTTCTCAGTATTGACCTCCTGGACAAATTGGCACGACTTTAGAGTTATTTAAATGCCATCATCCTCATTCAGCTTCGTATTACCAAACGAAATCGAGGAAAAAAACTGCTGCGCAAAATATCTTATCGCACGGTTTTCCTCGTACTGACCGAGTTTCGAGATAGCCGACCGGGACTTTTTGGCGACTTCATTCGAACAATTATCAACCAGGGAACCGTATGCTATCCGTGCGCTCCACTCATCATCCTTTTGCCGGCCAAGCCCCCAATTTCCGAGCTATTGTCGACTTGATTTGTTCCAAAGAACGTGTTCGCCACCCGACGTACGACGTAATTGGTCGAACTTCAAGCATTTCTACGATAGATCGTGCGTACTACTAGCCATACTTACACATACCCCTTGCATCCTTCCATCCATCCTTCCCTCCTTCCCTCTGTTCAGACCTCGTAGCCGCCGTTGGCTTGAATTGCTGGCGATCTCTCGTCTTCAATGGCAGGTTGATTTTCCTCTGGTTCCCCCCAATTGAGCGCCCGTTAAATCAACGATACCTCTCCGAGCCTCAGTTGATTTTTTCCCGAACCTGCGAGATCTTCCGTTGTTGGACATGTATTTTGACGCTTTGAGGGAGGTGTGAGCCAAAAACAAACAAGTTTTTCCCTCTCCTTTTGAGTAAAAACACATCATGGTTGAAGTGCAGAGTTTCCCTCGAAGTCTTACGTTCTCGGAAGAGCGGCTTAATTATTTAGCCACGTTCTTGGCGTTGTCCAGGAGATCCAGATCATTGATCAGGTACATAATCCCCGTTTTTTTGGGATTGTGACTCCATCCATCACAAAGGCCGATGTGGAGATTCCAGTGAAGTGATTCCAAAGGTTGATGGATAGGTTTGTTTGTTCCTTTCCAGGCGTGATTGGGTTTCTGCCATTGAGAAGGTGAAACTGAAGTTGGAAGATGAAAACATGGAGACAGAAGAAACGTCCGAAGATAACAGCAAGTTCGTGGATATGTTCAAAAACACGGGCAAAAGGCGACACAGAGATGGACGATGTAAAGTGGTAAGTACTAACAGTACAATCTTACATTTTTCAATCAGCCCGTAAAACATTTCAAGGGCCTTCTCTTTGTAGATAAAATAGTATGATGTTGGGTTACTCCATGTTCAGGCGGGATGTTCGTTGTGTAACAAACGTATCGGTTACATAACCATCCCAACTTGGAGTAAAGGGCAAGAGAGAGCTGTGAAATTTTAGCCCCAGAGAAATACTCCAACAGGGTTTACCTACCTGCGCTAGCTGCTAGTCTGAAGCGTAGTGAATTTTTTTTTGAAACCGGTTCTTTTTCCCTGTATTATTGGATTTGATCACGGGTTTGACAACTGCATAATAGACTCTTGCAATTTAATCAAATTACTACATAGAATTGGCTCAGCATTAATGTTAGCAGAATATCGGTCTAAGCGACCGTAGAATCGGTGAAATACGATCCTTGCTTGTTTAGCCTCAATTCAATTCCGACATCCTTAACAGGGTTGATGCTGACGCGGAAGATCGATCAGACGGATTTTGTTATTGTTTTTCCAATATATCCGTTCATAGTACACATCGTACAGAATTCTAAATAGAGCTGATGGACGGCCTCTGATTGAACTATCAAGGAGGAGATAAAGTACCACTAGTTGCTACCAGGGAATAGAGAGAAAAGGAGAGGCAGACAAGCTCGCATGAGGGTCATTGTCTTTTGACTCGTTCGGTTGCCTTTCTTATAAGTGACCTGATCAGACGAAATATGGGCTTTCTTTCTCTGAGCAAGAATCCCCAGGCAAAGGTGATAGCACCGCAATCGAACGCCGCAAGCCGCTTTTAACGCCATCTAACAAGTATGAACGTTGATCAAGTCTTCGTTGTCGTCGTCGTTGTTGTTGTTGTTGGGGTGTATTCAATGATCTGAATGCCAATTACAGTAGGAGTTGATGGGGAAAGTTGAGCGTTATAGCTCGAATAGAATGGTCGAGCAATATCTGGAGCTGTTAAGTATTGTGCTGAATCCTAGACAAGTGAGATTGTTATTTCTTTCTCAAGATTGGTGGTTTTTTGAGTCAATGCGTTTTGTCTTGCGTTTGCAGACGCTCGAGAATTTCGAATTCATCAAGGTGCTTGGAAAAGGAACGTTCGGCAAAGTGATTCTTTGTCGTGAAAAATCCACCCAGAGTTTGTATGCCATCAAAATTCTGAAAAAAGAAGTCATCATTCGGAAAGATGAAGTAGCTCACACGCTCACAGAAAAGAATGTCCTTCAGAAGACCAAACATCCATTCTTGTTGGTGAGTATCTACTAGAAACTCGTGGGGATTATTCCAAGCCTAACAAGCTCATTCTCATTGTCCCCCAATCTCGTTTTGTAGCAATTGAAATATTCCTTCACGACAGTGGATCGTTTGTGTTTGGTGACGGAATACGTGAATGGTGGTGAATTGTATTTCCATTTGTCCAAGGAGAGACAATTTTCAGAGGATAGGACACGATTCTATGGGGCAGAGATCATCTGCGCCATCAGCTACCTTCACAAGTTGGGCATTATCTACAGAGACCTGAAGGTAAGACTCGTCCCGGCTCTTCTTTCCCGCAACACTTTTGATCCCAATTTTCCTTTTCAGCTTGAGAACCTGTTGCTCGACCAACAGGGTCACATCAAGATTGCCGATTTTGGGCTGTGCAAAGAGGACATTCACTGGGGGAACACCACAAAGACGTTTTGTGGCACTCCCGAATACCTGGCTCCAGAGGTTTGTGACCTATTCGTCCGTTCTCGACTCCCTTCTCATGAATGTCATCGTTTGCTCTTACAGGTTCTAGAGGACAGTGATTATGGTCGGGCTGTGGACTGGTGGGGCGTGGGAATCGTTATGTACGAGATGATGAGTGGTCGTCTCCCTTTCTACAATCATGACCACGAGGTCATGTTTGAGCTCATTTTGGTAGAGGAAGTCAGATTCCCGGGTTGCATGTCACCCGAAGCGCGCGAGCTCTTATCCGGACTCCTCATCAAGGACCCGAACAAACGACTTGGCGGAGGTCCAGAGGACGCGGCCGAAATAACCACCCATGTGTTCTTCCAAACTATTGACTGGAATCTCTTGAAGGAAAAGAAGGTAGACCGTCATTGTGATCCCGAGCCAACTAGGCCGTTAGCACCCTTTTGATATCTTTGCTTGGTTGTCGTCTTTCCAGCTGGAGCCTCCATTCAGACCCCAAGTCATGTCTGACACGGACACTCGCTACTTTGATACCGAGTTCACGGGTGAGTCGGTCGAGCTCACCCCGCCCGATGAAGGCGGCCCTTCAGAGTTCTCGGCTATTCAAGAGGTGGACGAGTCGTTTTCTCAATTCTCCTATCAAGATCCTGGCTCAGTGATGACCACGGGCTCACTCCATAGTCGAAACTCTCTTCCAATTCATTCAGAATGATTCTTTAGTCGTGACCTCAACTCATGAGGAAAAAAAATGAAGCCTTTCTTCGCTGGTGTCTTGTGTGGAACTCGGGTTAATATCACGAGAGCACAATGTTTGGACAAAAGTGATTCAAGACTGGTAAATTGTTAGTGTTCAAGTGGCTCATGAATAGTGATGGATTTATGCAATTGACGACAGAGGTGACAACTCATGCTAGGCGCATAAACAGCCTTATTTTACGTTCGCATGATTATCAAGGCATCGTGGAACAAATCTTGAACACCTGAGAAGCCTTTGGATTCAGATCACGCGAATGTCTGTTCAACTTAAAACATCCTACACTCTCATCAACAACGTACACGTAGAGGCGACAATAACTCATACGATACCAAAAATCCCGCCGTGAGTCCAGTCTGGAAAATTCCATGATTCAATCGAATCTTTAAGCTGACACTCAACCAACAATCCCATGCATCGTAATGAGACAAATGAACTGTTCCTTAGAGAAATGACCTAACGGGGGTCGATCCATAAGCATTTCCCTTCCCTTTGGATTCAGCGACTTAAATGAGAACCAAAACATATTGCCCTTTCATATTGAATCTCCTCGATATAAAACACGCAAAACAAACACCTCCCACCAACCAGCACTTCATATTATAATGATGATATTCTAGATTACCGTTAATGCGACTCCTTCTTTCCCTTTGCCTCCGCCTCCACCTACTCCCTGTACTCTTACTACCACTTTTTCATGAAATGTTGGGCTTCCCGTCCCACGAGTCCTATTTCTTCTATTACTACTAGCACTGTAATCACTTGAATACTATCATGATTATTGATACTGTCATCATTACTACCGCAACTAATACTGCTATTATTAATATTATCTTTATCATCATTATGATTATTATTTTCAATATTACTAAGTAACTTCTGGAACAGAACGGTTTATCTATCTTTTTAAACATGAGATGGAACGAGCTGTGAGGTTGTTTAATTATGCCAAGTCGTTGAATTTGTTGGTATAAGGTCAAATAATGGCGTCGTAAATCAGATGGTAAATAAACGCTCGCAGTAACAGCGAATGAATGTTCCTTCGTTTTACTGAATATAAATGTTTCTCCCAACTTCTCTCGGGTCAGAAGTTAAGTGGATTAAGCCAAGGCTTTGGTGAAAGCTTAAAATAAACATTAAACTTCATGTCGGAAACAAAAGTAGAAAGAAAGTCCAATGCGCTTCCCAATCACGTTGCTCAGTCTTGGTTCACTTTCAATGAGTGCTGGTGTGTTCCTGGAAGAGCAACCGTTACAGATTCTTTTGAACATTTGCATGATTTCACCTCCCTTGTCATCTTATTCACGCAACTGAAAGTTCCATTTCTAGTCACCCCTTAAGCCCAAGATGATAGGACAGCTTGAAACTTCAATAGGGCTTGTCAAGTGAACGTGTTCATGAACAACTGACGTCATTCCATGGAGTAAAATCAGACTTTTTTTTCAGAAAATTCAATGGGCTGACAGTACGAGCTGACTGATGTTTGTCTTTGTTCTCCCTCCACACTGCGCCCAAAATCAGGGTGCCGGACCACATTTTTCCTTAAATTTCCTTTACTTGACCTGCCCTATAGTTGAATATATATTCTGTGATGCTCCGAACTAGACTTTACTTCGGAGAGCGTTGAAGAATGTTAGTGGAATCTAAGGCTGTTGTTACCCCAGGCTGCCATTCATGGAAGTGAAGAAGACGGTTGAGGAGGAGTTGGGCTTGGTCGAGTCCTCAGAAGCTGACGATAAACGTTATTCTCCACCGATTAGTTGGCGGTGCTTATTTTTTTATTTGTGGCAAAATGTTAAAAGGTTTAGATAGAGACTTTAAGGGTTATTAATATCGTGTTGGGTTAGGTAAGGTTAGGCTAGGTTTGATTAGGTCAGGCTAAGATAAAAAAGTAGCACCGCCAACTAATCGGTGGACAATAACGTTTACCGAAGCTGACGAGTTAAAACCCAGGGTGGCTGCAAGAGGTGAGCTAAACTGAGACTTCACCAACATTCTTGAATGATAGAGTAAACAAAGTCAAGTTGGCCAAAGATTGGTCTGTCATGGAGGTTATTTACCTAAATGGAAAGGAAATCCTACTAGAAGTATGTTGCATTTTCATCACCAGGGATGGCCACATATTTCAATGAATACTCGCCCTTCTATGCCAAGTTTTCTTTTAAAGATGATACTGAAAGCCCTCATTTTTCAACATGAATACAATTTCTATATTTTTGGAATACCTGGTTCTAGCTGGCTCAAAGGCAATTCGAACTATTACTATCAAAATAAAAGTAAATATATGATAGGCACTGAAACTACCTCCAAAGACAAAGTCAACTTTGCAGATGTTGCAAAGACCCTTTGGTGAGCATTGATATAAATATAAAGTGATATCAAGTTTATTTGATATTCATGAACATGAATAAGGTGATTGGGAAGACATACATGTTGGAGAGTTGATTGACTGAGGGCAGTTATCCAGAGAAAGGGGCTTGGGTTACAGTTACATTTTGGAACTGGTCATAGGAGATAAAATGAAGACAATAGTTTTGGGAGCTCCAGATGTGCGTAGACGGTAGTTGTTTGTCAATCGTAGTACATCTTGAATTCATTTATGCTTTGGCAATTTCTCAATCTAAGAGGGAGGTTATTTCAAATTTGTACTGATCTGATTGTAAAGAAGTATTTCCGGACGTCTAGTCTAGCCTTCGGGACCCGCTTGTTCGCCAGCGATTGACTGCGCGTCGAGACCTCATGATCAATAGGACAGTATAGGTCTTCGGGATGAAATGGATCAAGTCCTCGCGTTATTCTGAAAATTTGGAGTGCATCTCCTCTCTCTCGCCGTTCCTTCAAGCTGGTCAGTCCAAGGTTTTGAAGCTTTTCTTCGTATGAGCCTTTAAGTCCGTTTATAATCCGAATCGCGCGTCTTTGCACTTTTTCGAGTGTATCTATGTCTTTCTGCAACCACGGGTTCCATGATTGCACAGCGAACTCCAGGTGGGGACGGACGTATGTCTTGTAGATCTTGATAAACACCTCCTTTGTCCGCAAGGAAAAAGTTCTTTTTACTTGACCTAACATGGCATTAGGTTTTTTTTGCTATCATCCCAACGTGCACTGATGGTTTGAGATTTTCATTCATAGTCATGCCTAGGTCTCGATGACATATTGCTGATTCAACCAGTGTTTCCCCGACAAACTAAGAGTGGCGATTATTTCCCGAACCAAAATTCAAGGTCTTGCATTATTCTATGTTAAATTTCATTCCATTTTGCTTGGCCCATTTGACTAGTCAGCTTATATCTCCTTTCATTTCCGGGATGATATCATTTTCGTCAATAAACTCATTAATATGGTCCTTGATTATAGACTCCAGAAGTTTTCCAATGACGCTCGTCAAAGATATAGGGCGGTAATTTTTAGTCAGGGCTTTGGAGCCGGATTTGTGTACGGGGGGTCACATTTGCCAATTTCCACTCGCTTGGAATTTCTCCCGAATTCATGCTCTCTTGGAAAAACTGTTGCAATGGAGCATGTAGAGAGGGGGAAGCATATTTAAGAAATCTGGTACTGATGCCGTCAGGTCCCGGAGTCGAGTCCCATTCGAGATTCTCGATGGCTTATTTCACAGCCCTGATCGAAATGGAAATGCTATTGTACGCGTTGTTCTCGCTTTTGGCGAAAAAAAACTAGTCGGATCACGAGGGGAACGTTGAAATATTGACACAAACTAGTCGTTTAAAGCGTTTGACTTATCGTAATCAATTATAGTGTGGTGCCCCTCAGGTGTTATGAATGGTTCGATTGTTGCGGTTTCTGTTTTTGGATTGATGTATTTATAAGATTTCTTGGGATTGGATTTTAATTCTTTAGAGAGCTCGGTTTCATATTTTGGCTCTTCGGACTGAGTATCGCGTTTCTACTTGAAGACTTTTGAACTCTTTTAAACTGTCTTCGTATCTATATGTACTAGTAGTCTTGTAAAGTCGATTTTTCTTTGCGATGAGCCTCCGTAAAGATGTCGACATCCATGGTGGATTTTGCCTCCCAGGTTGGTCGATTGTGGGTATACAAGAGAATGACTCTTTTATTTTACCTGAATGATGTTGCTATTGTTCTTCGACCGAGAGACTTTCAGCACTGGTCCAATCTGCTGTATCAAATATGGAACAGATTTGATCCCAGTCTGCTTTCGCGAAGTTCTGCACGCCTTGGGTTTTTTTGAAGATCCGGAGAGCAAACTCATTGTGAATACCCAGCGAACAGTGGTCACTATTTGCCAAGGGCATTCTGTCCTCGATTTTGACTACTTTCTCGGGAGAGTGTGTGAGGATCAAGTCCAGGGTGTTGCCTGCACAATGGGTCGGGAAATCGACCATTTGTTCCAGAAAAGCAGATTGACATGCTTACACGAATTGAGCGCTTGTGGACGAGCTATGTAGTGTCGTCCAATTTATTTGGGGATGATTGAGGTCCCCTACCACAATTGAGTTGCTTGGGAGATTTCTTAACATTCTAAATAATTCAATGTCGTTTTCTTGATTTGAGTTTGGAGACCTATAGACCAGATGCATACGAAATTTTTGGTTATGTTTGCTCGTAAAAGTCATTGAGGTCATCTGATTGAAATGTGTTGGGGTAGATCTTTCCTCATACTCGATTCCACTCTTTGCGTTGTTAATGAAACATGTATGGCGGCAATTATCCGATCGTCACTGACCAACTCGCTAACTCAATTAGTCTAGGAAGTGCGTTCCCTTTTGTAGACTGGAAAACCATTTTTCTCCTGATGGAGGCATTCGTATTTTGGGGTTTGAAAGGTGATGACCAAATAAACGAACAACCCAAAACTTGGCGGCCTTTTCTCTGCAAAGCTAAGACGCCAAACATGAATTTGTTGCTAGATAATCAAACTGCTTTATTTGTTACGTTTGTCCAAAAATCACAATTTTATTGGTTATTGTAAATTTGGCGTAAAAAGATATGGCACTATATGTCAAAATAACAAATGCTATGACAATGAAACAAACTGGATAATGGTTTGACATATTAAAAGTAAATGACACCTTTGTTTTTCCAATAATAAAAGATGGTGCTCTCTTTTGCACTATTTCTTAGGAAAAAGAAGTTGTTGTTAATTAGCAATTTATTGTTCAATGCCTGCTTTTGCAATTTATCAAATTCCCAAAACCTGTTTTAAATATTCTTCATTAGCACCTATCGAAATTCAATTCATGTAATTGGTGGTGACTTCAACATCCGTCCTGACTCGAGTGAATTCTCCGAGCTCGCCCAGATCCTGAGCCAATGGAGAATTACTCTGCGCTCCGACCCGGGAGTCCCAACACACACCTACTCCCGGGGCGCCTCTGTACTTGACCACATTTTCATATCAGAAAATATTCCATCTCCGGCCAGTTTCGTCCACCTACTGGCCGCGTCTGATCACCTCCCGATTTCAGTCACCTTCAAGATGCCCAGAAATTTCCATCATCTGGGAGTGACTCGAAATGGGAGGTGCGTGGTCAATGTGCAGAAGTGCGCGGCTCAACTTGAGGCCCTGCAGCTATCCATCAACACCGGGGCTGTGAGCAATCCAGCTGCAGTGGCCCAAGGCATTTTGCAAGCATTTAAAGAGTCCTCCTCAGTGCAGAGGAGGAGAGGAGGACTCAAGACCCCGTGGTTCAGCCCCTACCATCGTGAGCTGAGGGGTCAAATGCTCCAAAAATTGCGAAATGCCAAAACGAGCCAAACACCGGAGACTTGGGAGCAATATGCGATATCAAGAATTGCATATCACAAGTCTCTGAGGAGCGCCGAGTCAGCCCACCAAAGGTTGGAAGTGGAGAACCTACTCTCTTCATCGGCCTCGTCCCGGATGGCGGGCTTGTACAAACGTGCCAAAAAGCCCGCCACTAACTCGGAAATTCCAGTGAGTAAATTCCTCCTCCACTGTCAAGAACTGTTTGCAGCAACATTGGAAACAGTAGTGGAGGAGGTCCAGGGCTGCCCAGAAGAACACCACCCACTTTTGCAGCCCTTCACGGAACCCGAGATGGACGTGGCCTTCAAGAAGATGAAGAGCAAAGCCCCCTCAACATCAGGGGTCTCTCCCTTCCAACTTTCACTTCTCCGTACCCAAGCTCAGCCACTCCTCCAAGATCTCTTCAGCCTCGCCCTCCATTCTTCTTTCTTCCCACCAGAGTGGACGGAGTCAGCCATCATCTTCATCCATAAGAAAGGGCCCAGGGACATTCCAGACAACCATCGGACCATCGCCCTGGAGAACCCCTTCTTGAAGATGATGTCCACCCTACTAGCTGCCCGCTTCTCCGGATTGGCCGAGGATAGGGATCTCCTTCCCCAGTTCCAATTCGGTTTCCGGAGAAGCCGCTCAACCACCACGGCAGCTACTCTCCTCTATGAAATTGTGCATTCCAACATCAGCAACAAGAGGAGAGTGTACGGATGCTTTGTGGATTTCTCCAAAGCATTCGACAGGGTGGACCGAACGCGGTTATTCCTCAAACTCCAACTGTGGGGAGTTCCGCGTTCAATCTGTGTCCTGCTGTCCAACATCTATGCGGGACTCAGATGCTCCATTCGTTCTGGTGAGGACCTATCCCCCTGCTACTTCACTTCCATTGGCCTTCCGCAGGGGGATCCACTATCGCCAATTCTTTTCAATCTTTATGTATCCGACCTGCCTGAAGCCCTCACTCACCAAGGCCCCACCATCAACCATTTTCCTATTCAATATATTCAATATGCAGACGACCTGGTTCTCTTGGCTAATTCAGCCGTGGAATTGCAAAATGCCATCAATGCACTCCACGGTTATTGCCAAGAGAACGGCCTTCAAGTCAACACCATCAAGACGAAGGCCATGGTTTTCCATAAAGGTCGTCTGCCTCCCACCTCCTTCCATATTAACAATAGTCCGATTGAAATCGTCAATAGTTTTAACTACGTCGGTTTCACCTTCTCCACCCAACTCTCATTCACCAATCACCTCAAATCCACAATAACTAAGGCCAGGGCCAGGATCGGATACATATGCAATAGACTTCCCATGAAGAATCTTCCCCTCCCAATAGTCCTTCAACTCTTCCGGATCTACGTCACCCCAATTTTTCTCTACGGCCTACACCTTTGGCTTCCCAACTCCGCCCAATCCGCCCTCAAATCCGCCGATGCCACCTACACCAAGTTCCTCAAGCGATACCTCTGCGTGCCCCAATATGCCAACAATGCATGGACACATTTTCTATGTGAAACCGAGCCCCTCACCATCGGGCTGGCAAGGTTAGTGTCCAACAGTGTTGGGAACCTGACCTTTCCGGAGGTGATGTCCGGACACAAGTTGTCCTTCCCGGTCAAGGACTTGCTTACACCTTATTGTCCTTGGCCCGACATCCCTTCGGAGTATTGGCAGTCACGTACCTTTGTCCGTCTCCCAGCCAAATGCCATCAGCGACGGGAGTTGACAAAGGATCTGTTCAATCTGGCCCATCCACTCTACTGCAATAACCAAGATTTTCATCACTTACCTCTACCTACCTGTCTTTGTACTATCTGCAACTCACCTCTTACCTTTTTTCATGTGCATTGAACCAATTTTAGTCATACTCATTGTGATATCACTTTCTAGTCAACTATTTTATTGCCTTTACCTTTTTGACATTCTTCTTGTTTTACCATTTTGTATAATGTTTATACATCAGATTTTTATTTTATAGTTACTTTTACGCCATGACATGACCAAGAGTCGCAATAAAAAAAAAATAAGAAGAGGTTATGGACATTTCTGAAAAAAGGGTTAACAGTTTGCAGTCATTGTCAAATAATATTTCTTAATCTTTTTATTCTTTTAACAAACTGCTTTAAATTTCCGTGATAGAATTATGTGCGAACAATACATGTGATAGTATAACCCTTAATGAATATGTAAGACAAACAAAACGCTCTAATATTTTTTGCCTAGAATTGCTTGCTTGCTTCAATAGTCACCTACATTGAGTAAGTGATTTATTTTCCACAGAAAGCCAGGTTTACACGTCAAACAAAATATAAAAGTTCAAGATCAAACAATTCCACCAAAACTGAACCGATTCATGGTTGTTTTTGAGAAAAGGATCAGATTGAAAAAGCTTCCTTCTACTCATAGTATATAGTCTATGATGTTGTGCCTCCTAGAGCATGTGGTACAACAGTGCTGGAGCGGAAAGCTCTCTGAAGCCTTGCTAGAAGATGTGCCAATTTTGCATTACCTCCTAATCAAGTACTTGAACATGAAGATTGAATTCGTTGAGCACTCTCTCAGCGGGAATCCATCTGATCAGGAGGTAACGCATAACGTTACAAAACCTTGCTAGAAGACGTTTAATCTTCGACCGAGCTTCCACTCCATTACTGACATACTCCATGCCAGTGTTTGTTATTGTTTCATCATGAGAGGGGCAGAGTAACATCCCCTATAGCATATGCAATTGCAAGATACCTTTTGATGCTCGCTTTTAGCTATTGGCTATTTGTTTCCTCCAACAACAATCTCTTACTGTAGTTTTCCACCAGTCAATCTCCCCACAGTGAACTCCCCAACTACAAACTCCACCAGAGGCAAACTCCCCCATAGTGAACTCCTCCATGAACTCCCCCAACATGAGGCTTCCTCACAATGAACTCCCCCACAATGAACTTCTCCACAATGAATGAATGATTCAATTCTCCTCCCCAACCTTTCTAAAGGAAACTTTTAGACTCTCACCATTTGTTCTATTCACACATTTTGTTCACTGTGGGAGAGTTCATTGTAGGGGGATTCACTGTGGGAGAGTTCATTGTGTGTGTGTTTGTGTGTGTGTGTGCGGGGGGAGGGGTTCACTGGGGGAATTCATTGTGGAGGGAGTTTATTGTGTGGAAGTTTATTGTAGGGGAGTTCCTGGTGGGGGAGTTCCTGGTGGGGGAGTTCCTGGTGGGGAAATTCCTTGTGGGGGAGTTCTCTGTGGGGAGTTCTATGTGGGTGAATTCACTGAGGGGGGAGTTCACTTAGATGGAGCTCCATGTATCAAGAACAGTCGTCCAACCATGCATATTGGTTCTGAAAAACATAAAATGGCATCGCTAACTTTGTATCTGTCTTAGACCAAGGATACCAAGTGCAACTAAATTATGCATATAGGTTTCTGTATTTGGCCCACTTCGGTAGTAAGGCTACTAGCATTGGCCCACTTTAGTAGAATCATTGTAAACGATCTACCATCAACAGGGAAGCACAAAGTAGCAAAAAATATTGCTTAACAGAAATTGTCAAATATTGGTGTCAAATTGCTAAATTTACAGATGCAATAAATTTGCAGAAAAATCTCGGGTGTGCAAGTTTTTTGCACAATTTGCACAATTTGCAGGGTGCAAATTTTGGCCGGCCCTAATACTGATAACAAGAAAATCGAGAAAAGCTGTTAAATAATATGGCATTTAGTAATAGGGCATGAGCAATTATAAAAGTCATTACTTATCCTCCAAAACCCTTAGATTAGACTTTTTAATATGTATATTGCGGCAAAACTGATTTCAAACTTGAATTGCAAACGATTTTTGCCATTTTCCACCATTGACCATCTTTTCGGTTTTGTTTGTTTTGGATTTTGTGTCAAAGAGTATCTATTGAAAATACATAGGACATAATAAACAAACGTCCACCTACATTTCCTTCAAAATTTGGTTGGCAAAAATTGCATTCTCTGGCAAACAGAAAATGTGCACAGTTGTTAATCTGAACTACTGTAATTAATGGTTCTTGTTTCGATTTACCACTATTCTTAGTTACAAATGTACTTATGAGCATTAGCTTCATACCAGATAAATTTGAAAGCCCCAGATTATACCATTAAAAGATGTCAATATTTCTAATGTTCTAAGATTCTAATGTTCAAAATTATCTGGTCTCCCACAACAAACTTTTCAATTCAACTCGACACACTTTTAACGCAATAAACACGAATATCACAACCAAAAGTGTCTTTTCAACTAATTATGGAAAAGTTTTTAAGAAGGGGAGATAAGTTGCTGTCCAATAAACATAGACTAATTTATCTCACTTCGAGTATTGCCAAGGTGTTTGAGAAGAGCATGAAGTCCAATCTTCTTGAATTTCTTGAAGTCAATGATAGCATCATGATGCTAACTCTATACAAGTCAATTGTTCAGCTACATCTTGAATATGCTTCACCCATTTGGGCTCCAATGAGCTCAGCAGGTTTGCAAAAGGTCTAACAAGTCCAAAGATGTTTCACTAGGAACATCACAGGAATGAGAGAGCTCTCGTATTGGGAGAGTCTAGAAAAGTTGGGACTGAACAGTGTTCAGAGAAGGTCAGTGCTGTCCAATCCCTTGGCTCCAAACATGCCAGAATAGCTCTTAAAATGTGCCTAAATATGCCAATGTAAATCAGAATTTACCAGAAAACATGCCCAAAAGAAAAAATAATAATCCTATGTTTGCAACCCTTTGCAACACGTGGACGTCGTAATTCTAATTTAGTTTGAATTTCCATAATGGTTGACCTTCTGAAGCAAGATTTCAATAATTTAGAGCATGATTAAAAAGATAACACCTGCAGAGGGTTTCTTTCTCTTTGGGTTTATTCAAAACCTAGTCAGAAAAAAAATATTTAATTGTAACATCCTTGGTGCAGTTGGAGAACAACGTAGACTCATGATTTAGTAGTGATTAGAGAATAATAGCTATAATTATGATAAAAAGGTAAATGGCAAAGATGTGCGTCAAAGAGAGGAAGGAAGTATCACACTTCAATCGATCAAGCCAAGGCAGCAAGGTAATAATGGCCGAGGAGGACAAAAGACATGGAGTCCTCTGCTCTGGCTGTCAGCTGCACATTTTTATTAAATCTGATGACAATTAAGCAACTGATTTTTTCTTGACAAGATCAATATCACATAAGTTGAAGGAACTTACATAGCAAATTTCAGTACGATTGGGGCTTTAGTTGACAATGAAGAGTCAATCGAGATTTATAAAGCTACTTCAGCAAGCCATTTAAAGAAAAATTGAGATCACAATCGTCCAAAAGGACGATCTGTGATGACGCAAGCTAATAATTCTCAATAATGAGTGTAGCAGTCTTAAAATACCCTCAGTTCTACAAAAATCATTCTATTGTTCTGAAAATATGTACCTAGGCTTTGGACTGCCATACCCAAAATTGGTAACAATATAAGCTTATTGAGTTGACTAAAACCGGAAATAATGATTTTTCCAATGAGCCTCTACATGTAAGTATTTCGTCAACCCTGGAATGTCCCATTGCCCATCTGGCAACATATTTGTTAGATTTGACAGCCCTGCCAAAAAACTCCCAGAATATGCTAGATAAAACATGCTAGATCCAAAACATGCCATCTTCAATTTTCCCCATGCCAAAGGGGTTCTAAATATGCCAGATGTACACTTTTTTGGCATGCAAATATGCCATCTGGCAGCACTGGAGAAGGTACGAAAGGCATCTGATACTGTACCTCTTCAAAAGCATCCATTAGCTCTGTCCCAAGCCAGGATTTAGGGTCAATTCTAGTGACCGTAGAGGCTTATTGTGCGTTTTGAGAGCACCTTCAAGCCCTCGAGAATCCAGGCTAGTTCGAACAATGAAGTCATGTTTTTGCGTTCCTCTTATATTCGTAGGGAATACGTAGGCCTTGTTGATACGGTTGCATCTTTCAAATCAGACTTGAACAAATTTTTAGATAACATTCCTGATCAACCCTACATTCAAGGACTAGCTCGGTCTGCCAATTCAAATTCGTTGGTAGACCAAATATCATATAAAGATTAAACGGTAATGAATAGACAAATTATATCCGTTCATTTTAATAGAACTGAGGGTTACATTCTCTGTAGCGGTTAGAAAAGCCCGTGAAAAACCAAACCAAACAAAAAAATGAAGCCAAAGAGGAAGAAATGTTCAACTGCACAGACTTAGAACTAAAAAATAACCAGCATAGAATTTAAACATTTTTCGGTTTGTCAGCATGAATCAAATGATAATGGCACAAATGGAAAATAGGAAATTCCCTCTCGTCTCTACTTTCAGCATTTTTCAGCGGTTTTTGTTGTGCTTGTGGGCGTTTGAAAAGTTCAGGACTGCAGATTTTTTTTGGTTGGAAAAGAAGAGAGAACTGGCCGAAATCCCCATGGATGAACGGAATTGGGGAACGGACTGGCCAGTGACGCAGGGGAGGAGAGAGATTTCCACAACCCGTGAGCATGGGCGAAGGAAGAAAAGGGTGAGTCTTGTGAAATGAGAAAAATAAATAAAAAACCGTTGAAAAGACACGATCGACACAAGTGTTCCCTGAATAGATTAGCCGACCGGCACGGGTACGGAAAGTCAAACTACAGTCCACTTGCGGAGGTGAAAACCTCCAAACATCATTGGTCCTTAGAACCGGACCCCAGCAGTTTGACCATCGAAAAACTAAACATGGTCTGTGCACAAAGCAAGGAACGGACTAGTGACCACCCTAATATGAGCGACAAACACAGTATGATCGAGGGCGAGGCCGCCACGCCCCCCCCCCTCTGGGGGTACACTGAGATAAGGGCTCTTAATAAACCGGTCCCTAGGCTCAAAGAAAAGGTCAAACACAGTACTGTTTGGTGCCCTGGATTCGAAGATGAAATCAGCTCAACGTGTATCAAGAATAAAGATAAGAGCTGGATTCCTCGATGATCAGCTTGCTCCTCTCGTCTCACTTTTGAGACGATTTTCACAGTGGTTCAAAAGCCTTTTTGAAGTCTATCAGAAGTATCCAAACAAATCTTGGTAGCTATTCGCCATGTGAGCGTTAAATTTGAGCCATAATTCAAGAAATCAATAGGGTCAAAATTACTTTTGATGGTTTTTGCGAGGTGGAAGACCTCTAAGCTGGATTTGCGTATTTCTCTCAATACTTAATAAGGTTTTTTTGACCACCGTGATGAGACGGGTGAAACGAGAGGAGAGGAGACGACCGCATCCAAGAATCCAGCTAAGGTTTGACCTCAAGGCCTTGGAGAAGACGCTTGAGGACCTTCGGAGTCTTGCCCAGGAATATATTCAGACCGGAGTTTCAGAAGAGGAGCAGGCTCATGTAGAGACCTACGTCCTGGAAGAGGAACAACGCATTAGCGACACCCAAGCAGAAGTGAACGATCATCTGCGGGACCGAAATGATGAAACAAGCACCGCCTTTAGCTCAGGGAATAACGAGCTTGCTAAATTTCGGGATTTATGTGTGGAAGGCCCTCCAGGCAAGGGGGAATAGGTTAACGGCCCACAGGACTATGCTGAGGAAAGGGGGAACCCAAGCTCACTCCCAAAGGTAGGCACAGGAGTAAGGGAGTGGGTTGAGGTGCAAGGCAGAGGAGAGACACCCTGGCCAGGGGAAATTGCTCCCTTTCCCGCAACTGGCAACACTAGGCAGCCCGGCAGCCCAATAATCAGCATCACCCTAAACTGGATAAGACAAACTAGAACAAGACAGGCAACTCCCTAAACTGGATGACAACCCCCTTACTGAACAAAGAAACCAGGAATGGCACAGGAGCAAGAACCACATTAGATCTGAAAATGCCAAGATTCAATGGCCAGATTGTTGAGTTTAGTGAGTGGGCCAACATGTTTGAGGCACTTGTCCACAACACAGTCAGGTCTCCACCAGGGAAAATGGGCATGCTAAAAGCATCACTGGTAGACACTCCTAGGAAACTAATAAATGGATTTGGCAACTCAGAACACCACTACTTGTCAGCACTTAGCACACTCCATCAGGTCTACAGGAATGAAGAACTTATAATTGAAACACACATCTAGGAAATTGAGAGGATTCCATGTGCAAAGCCAAGAGACCCCACAAGTCTGGCCAACCTCGCCTACAGCCTCCAAGGTCACCTATTCATCATTCAGGATAAGGTCAGGAGGAATGACACTTTGTGGGGGCAACTTGTCCATTGCCTTGAGTGGAAGTCAGACAAAGAGACATTTAATGCTTGGGTAATGGTCAAGGAGGAGAGGCCCTGTTTTGGTTACCTAAGAATCGGACTCTCTAGTCGTCAATGTCAAAGTAAATCAGTGTGTGGAAAGACCGGATGTGAACGGACCCATCATCCTTTGATCCATGATTGTGACTTTGGCGAGACAATGGACATTCCAACCAAAGCAAAAACACGACGCTCACCGTCACCAACACCTCAAGATCAGGAGGAACCATTCTCCTTGGCGTGATACCAGTCACTTGTTGTGGACCCAATGGGAGGGTTGCGGTTAACGTACTTGTTGATGAGGGATCCGACACCTCATTTGCCAGGGCCAGTCTTCTGAAAAGGGTTGGGTCCAGAATCAAACAACCAGGGCCCCTCAATATCTGCGGGGCATCCAATTCAGAGGAAGTGATATTGCGGACTCCAAGGTGGGGCTCATTGCATCTGAGGGCAGTCCGCCTGCCTACCTGAAAGTCAGGTCGCTTCCCCAGGTGTGCGGGAACCTTCAGGGTGGGGAGTGGCCAAGATTCCAAGCAACCTGGGAACACCTCAGAGACCTCCCCATTGGACAGCATACTGGTAAGGTGAGTTGTTGTTAGACGTTGGAGAATGGATTGAACCACTAGAGGTCAGGCAAGGCCTTCCTGGTGAATCTTTTGCCACTCACACATGACTTTGATAGGTATGCCGTGGCAGGGTAGCCGGTGCTGGCCTCAATCCCAACCCTTACGTTAACCATATCCATGGGCCTGAGCCTCTAATGCTAGAACAAATACTCAGGAGGTTCTATGACACCAAAAGTTATGGAGCAGAGGCAAAGTTTGTTGCAAAGGGCACTAATCTGCAAGACCAATATGCACTCAAGCTGATCCAGGAAGGGATGAGACCAACAAAGAATGACGTGGGTTACGTCGCTTCCCTCCCCTGGATTCCAGGCCAGCCAAAACCAGACAATAACTGAGCCCAAGCTGAAAGACGTTTAGAGAGCTTAGAGCGCCAATTCAACCTCAATTTCACCTTCAAAAATGCATATCACAAGGCCATGAAGGCAGCCATTGAGGCAGGCTATGCCCAGCTGACATTGGACTCAGATGAGTTGAATGCCCGGGAGCAGGCCTTCCTCCCCCATCACGGCATGTGGAAGAAGGGCGAGGACAAGATCAGGGTCGTGCTTGATTCTGCTTGTAAATACAAGGGCCAGAGCTTGAATGACTGTCTGCTCACCGGACCACCCTTGCAAAACGAGTTGCTTGATGTGCTCCAATGCTTTAGAGAACAGCGAGTTGCCCTCATTGCCGACATAGAGGCCATGTTCTGTTGGGTGGGCCTGTGTGATGAGGGCGTAAAATTACATCGCCTCCTGTGGCAAGAATCTCTAGAAGATGACGTCGGGACCTATCAGATGGCTGGGGTGGTATTTGGTGACTCTCTTTTGCCTTGTATTGCCATCTCAGTCCTCCTCCGAACTGCTGAGGACAATGCGTGTTCTCCAGAGGCAAAAGTAAGGATTCAGAAGCAGTTATATGTGGATGATTACTTTGACAGCTTTGAGGAAGAAGAGACGGCGATGTGGGTGGCCGGGGAAATCAAGACTGTGCTGGCCCAAGGAAATTTTCGCCTGAGAGCTTGGCAATCTAATGTCGACAGTGTTGCCGTTGCCCTGGGAGGAGATCTCAAGGGCATTGTTGATCTGGAAGTCACTGAAGATCCAACCAAGGTCCTGGGCTTAACGTGGGATACATCCCAGGATGTCCTTGTCTTCCGGGTTGAAGCTTCAGATCCTGTCCCAACACGGTGAGGACTATTGACCCTGCGGGACTCTGTGCACTGGCAACTGTATCTGGAAAAATGAAAATGAAAACACTAACAGTGGAGAACCTTGGCTGGGATTACAGAGTTGACGACGCCAACTTCAAGTGGTGGACTACTTGGCTTAGTGGCCTAAAAGTCCTAGAACAATCTCCCATCCCAAGGGCTCTCTCCCCATCTCTCTGCAATGCAGTCAAGTACGAGCTCCATACCTTCTGTGACGCCCCTGAGGAGACATTTGCAGCAGTCAGCTACCTTAGAAGTGAGATATTGGGACAACCTCAAGTGAGAATAATATGTTCCAAAAACCGGATCTCCCCCAGAAAACCCATGACTATCCCCAAACTAGGGCTGCAGGCTGCGGTATTGGGGTCTCGCCTTGCCAATCATTTCAAAGGGACTCTCCGTTTGAACCTGTCCATCGTTACCTACTAGACAGACAGTCGTGTTGTCCGAGCTTGGATTGCTAGGCTTGTTGCTACATTCAGACAATTTGTTGCAAATCGGGTCGGGGAGCTCCAAGACCTGACCCACGCTCGGGAGCCCCGGTGTTCTCCGGTGTTCCAAACAGTGATCATATGATGATACTGCTCTTGATCACTTTCAAATTGGATTATTGCAAGACCACTTGGTTTACACCTAGGAATGGAACACTTCAACCATAGGCACTGTCTCTTTTGTATATTAACCGCAGAAGGACCATATATTGTGAAAGGGATACTTCCTTTTTCAATGACGACCTTTCACTCAAACTCGTATGTTTTCTGTCGGAAAAGTATAACAATAAAAACTAGCGACCTTTGATTTAAATAATACAAACTCAAAACCTCTGGTTCACAGAACAAAATGCCAAGGGAAGACCAATATTCTCCCAATCGGCTATTCTCTGGTTGGAATTTACGCAATGATTTCTCAATTATAACTCTTAATTACATATGATATCGGTCCAAAAGGCAAAGTTGCGAGAGACCGGATGCAACTCTGAAAAAGGCTGCAATTCAATCGTCGTATTTAGCCATTAAAAGTGATCTCACTAAGTTCAAAGATGTAAGTGCAAGACCCATTCAGCCAAACTTGGGACTGTACCTCATGTGGCATGTTGAACTTGACAGTGATACTCAAAATGATTTAATCATTAATGAATCGAAGTCAAGAGGTTTTAAAGCAAAACCTATTTTATTAAAAGTTGTTTCAAATTTAATTTTCCATATCATTCACCTCATCCGGCCTCCCTCGGCCGCAACTACTTTCTCCAATCTTGGGCGGAAGGACTTACAGAAGTTGCTGATGTAGTCTGGGGACATTTTGCTCCAGGTATCCTTGATGCTGGCCTCCAATGCTTTTGTTGATGAATGGGGTTTATTGCAGGCAATTCCCTCCACATGAGGATGAGGTAGATGTTAAAGCCCAATGGATTTAGATCAGGATGTAGATTGGATGTATATTGATGTGTCCGACTAATGGGCACTTTGTTGACCTTGAACAATCTCTCATCAGTGAAAAGGATGACTCGCATTCCACTCTTCATTTCATTGAACAACAGCTTGGACCTGGCACGTCTTATGGCCTTTGTGGCATTGCTGATGAGGGGCTCCTTCCTCCTAGCCCTTGACTTGGCCCCAAGATCTTCTTTTATGGCCTTACAGACACAGGTCTCCCCCACTCCCATGGTCTTGGCCATTACTTTCATGGTTCTGACTGGGTTTTGCTTAATTCGGCCTTTGAGGGCCTTGTTCATGGTCGGAGTCCAGACTGATCTTGTCCTACCTTGCCCAGACATCCTGTCGACATTTCCTCTGGCTTTGAACCTCTTTGTGATATCATAGAAGGCTTGGCGGCTGACGGTTGAGGTAATGTCGATGGCTACTTTTCTTTTGGCGTCTGATGATGATGATTAGGGCCGGACAAAATTTGTATACAAATATGGTCTTTATTGACAGCAAATTTGCATAAAAAATCAACCATATTTGCACAAGAAATTGCAAATAAGCTTTCCAAAACTTTTTCAAAACCAGCATGTTTTGGTGGGTGTAAGGGCTGCTTTTGCCTTCCCTATCAAGCAACATGTAGATGAAAAGGAAAATTATTTCACTATATTTTCCAGCATAGGGATTTGACCCTGCTATCCCTAGAGGGCAGATCTTGCCTTGTCGATGGTGCCTCCTAGACTGGTCAGCAATTTGCACATCCTTAATACTTCGTGAAAAAGATAAATCTCAGTTGAAAAGCAATAATCCAGAGCACACCAAGTGGATTGCAGAACAGTTTTGTTATAAAAAATCAAATTTTTCAACTTTTATGAAAGTAATGGTAAGTCAATTCTTCTGAAATTAACTACCCACCTTATTTTAACTACCCCAAAAATGATGAAAACACGTCAAGATGCCTGATTTTTAGAGGAGAAGTTCATTACTCAAACAAAACTAGGTTCCAAGATTTGAAAAAGAGTATCTTAAAAAATACCAATGATAAAAGAGCTATTTCAGATTGATGGAATGCATAAGCAGGTGGTTGATAATATATCTGCAATCTATTTCATACCTATGTGTACTTGTTTTCAAAACGATTTGAAAAAAAATAGTAGCAAAATTTCACAATTTTCCCAAAATTGACCAGGAGTCTTGAAAATTTTCATAATTTTTCACAATTATTGGTATGTTCTTGCTGAACAGAAATTGTCAAATATTGGTGTCAAATTGCTAAATTTACAGATGCAATAAATTTGCAGAAAAATCTCGGGTGTGCAAGTGTTTTGCACAATTTGCACAATTTGCAGGGTGCAAGTTTTGGCCGGCCCTGATGCTGATAACAAGAAAATCGAGAAAAGCTGTTAAATAAAAGCAATGTGCGGAATGAGAAATTGCATCATGTTGTAGAGAAGCATGATGATGATGATGATGATGATGATGAAAAAATTCATCTTGAATTTGTCAAGTTAAATGAGTCTCAAGGGGTAGTGCGATCCTAACTGCTCTTCTAAAAAATGGCTTAAACTACGAATTAGATGATGGGAATAAAATATTTCGAAGAAACAGAAAATTCATCAATCCAACAATCTTCAGAAGTAACAGTGTTACTCAAGACGACTAAGACACGCCAAGTCCACATATGCCACGAACATCGGAAAAACTTGCAAGGAAAATTGTATCATTTTAAATAACGTCAATTGGATCAAACACCTCACCATCTCAAGACCTGGTCAAAACTTATTATGACAAAAAATGCCCAGTGACTATGGATACAGCCCTGACAAATTGATTTCATATGGTTGTGACTAACCATCTTGGGGGGGGGGGCGTGTAGAGTGATCCTGCTTCTTTATTACTGTCTGTGCTACTAACTGTACGCGTACATATTGCCGTTGACAGAAAATAAAGATCAGTTATCCAGAACACTCAGGAGGCATATTTGTATTTGCTTCCTCGTTTGAAAACATATGGAATTCCATGGCATAAGGATCAAGTTCAATAAAGACATCATAACTTGTGTACTTTTGAGATTTATCTCTGTTTGTATTTTAATTTTGAAAATAGGTTATATCATTTCAATTGATGGGTGCTAAGGTTGGAAGGGGCGAAACCCGCCCGGTCAGTGAAGTCGGCCATGATATCGTCCAATTGTTTCAGATTAGCACTCTCGAAGTTTGTATCAGTATGGTTCTCCTAAAGAGGCTTAATCTACAGGGTGGATTTTATAAGGTGTTACAGAATTTGCTTTGACAAAATTGGTAATTTGGATGAACCATTTACTTTCAAAATTGATGCCCCAATTTCCAACGGCATTCACTTTGCATTGGAACCATTGCGACACTTTTTGAACAATAACTTTCGACGGACGGAAGCCAAGGTTAGCAAGTCATTTCTAGGGATAGTACTGAGCGTGTTGGCGTTGAGGTTGACAGCGGGTGTTTTCTGTACATTGTATTTTTGGTCAAGAGCGACCAATTTGACTAATCTTGTATAATATGTATACTGAAAGGGTGTTCATTGAAGAGTCTAAATCCAGAATCTGGTGTATCTAGAGCAATTTTCAAAGCGGCAATACATGCTTTTGTTTGTAACACTTATCCGGTCCTCCCTGTATATTTAGCATCTTTAGGCTCTCCGTCTGTGGTGAGATTATCGTCTAAAGTATCCTTTGAACAAAGAAAAAGATTGTACAGGGAACATTGTTAATGTTATTAAATGAATCTCATGGAAAAAACGAAAATGTAGACGATTTTAATGGCGATTCATTCGCCTGGAGAAAGGCTGCATACAGCACAAATTTTGCGATTGAAGGAATTCATCCCTGGGATTCGCCATTTCTTCAGAACAAATGGGACGTAAAATAAGACGCCTGATGCCATAAAAGCCAAAACATACAAATATTCCTTTTGAGGATCGCTGATGATTGGTGCCAACACCAAAAACACGGAGATGAACGTTAATAGAATTGGGATGACAATCCAAATCTGACAAAAGAGACAAACACTTTAAGCTCCTCGTTCATTCGCCGAAATAAAATTCTCATTTTGTCGAACAAATAATGCACTGGAGTGCTCCAAAACCGTAAACAATAATAACTGAAGTTTGTGACACCCTTACCCGAAAAGGTCTCTCTAATTTTGCTCCAGTGAATCGCAGAGTAATCACTGATAAGAAGGACCCTCCATAAAACATCCAGGCCACGAAACTGAAGAAGTCTATCATGGTGTATGTATCACTGGTCAACACTAACCCAATTGCCATGATTGTCTGCAATTGAGATATTAAGATCGATTTAGCTTCTCATAGTCATAACATGACGTAAATATACATGTAGTTCCCTCTTACAAACAGAATCAAAGAGGGTATTGGTGTCCGTTGTTTGGAGTGAATGTACGAGAGTATTTCCGGGAGATGTCCTTCCCTGGCTGCAGCGAAGGATACGCGAGATGATCCGAATAGGGTGCCATTGGCAGCTCCAAAAGTGGATAAGGCCACAAAGCCACTAGCCACCCAAGGGACATATTCCCCCAGAAATTCGTAGGACGTGTCTTTAAAGAACAGGCGGCCCCACGTGACCACTACTGCGTCAGATCGTAGGACCTGAGAAGGACTCAATACAGTCAAGTACGCAATATTCACCAAGACGTAAATCACTGTCACCAGGGGGATTCCAATCAAGATTGATAGATTCAAATTTCTAAAAATAGGGTTAATAGTAAGCATTTGCGCGAGAAAGGGACCTATTTGGGTTTTCTAGTTAATGCACCTCAATGGATCGTGAAGTTCCTCCATGACGAAGTTCAAGTTGTTCCATGCATCGTAAGACCAAAGACCCGAATAAAATGCGAGAGCAATGGAACTTGCGCTGTCAGTGGTATTGGGAACCTGATCAAAACCTTGCTCTAGGTATTCAAATTCGCCTAGGTTGGAATTGAATGGTTGACCATGGTAGGAATCCATACCTACTCTGAAAGTGAACCATATATCTGGAGTTTGTCCTTACCCATGGCTATGTGGTAGGTTCCACCGGCAACAATTAGGGCAATCGCAATGAGTTTGGCCACTGTCAGCACATTTTGCAGCCAAGAGGCCATTTTGACGCTACAACAATTGATCACACAGAGTGCAACTGTAATCGTCGGTTCAGACAGACAAAGTTAGTGATAGATACGGATCAACTAGTAGAGAAAAGAGAATCATCATACTTAGAGCCAGAATCGTGACACCTTTTTCTAAGTTCCACTTAAGGTCTTCGGTGAAAGTGTGCGATCCGAAATGATTGTAGAATGGTTGAAGGAGGTAGAGAGCAAACACCTGGCAAATAACTGCACCCGCAACTGGACGTAAAACGAAGGTGTTCATCCAAGCATATAAATAACCCACAAAGGGCCCCAAACCCTGCATCAAGTAGATGTAATCCGCACCACTGGCTGGGAACATCGTTCCCAACTCGATGTAGGACATGGCACCTGTGGTAAGGGAAAATATGACAATGCTGGTGAAACCTCAAGAGGAGAAGAGCTACTTGATTCTGATGTTCAATAGTGTTAAAATCTATCTCATGAGATGTCCCGTTCGCAGTACAAATATTGTTTTCCTGATTTCTTTTCATGGGTCTTTCTTTAGGCGATGCTTGAGAATGAATTCTCAGCCAGGTAAGTCATGTTTGATAAAATATTACATGATTATAAACCCGGGAGGCCTATGTCTTTAAACACTTTGTCCAAAGCTCAATACACACTTTTGGCGACCAACGCCCCAGCAGTACAACAAATTATACGCTGGTCACCAGAAGTGCGTACTAGACCTTGGATAAAGTGTTTCATAACATAGACCCCAGACATAGACCGTTTTGTAGATCTTGAGTGTGAAAATATTTTTACCAGAACCTAACTTGATATCATCAGTATTTGATGAGATGTACTGTTTAAGGAGCAAATTCTGCAAGGCGATATAGAGACGACTACTTTAATTAGTATGAGCCCAAGGATTGTCATATGATAAATTTTATGAACTGTTTTTTTATAGAAATTTTGAAATTACATAAAATCTTGCGAATAGAAGTAAAACAATGATGAGTCGCAAGTAAGATCTCACAAGCTGTGTTTCGATGCATTTTTACATACATTATTTACAAGCCGGGTACATCTTTTTGAAAGCATTCTTACACTGCTAATAAAACATGACATGGTGAAGGTGAAGAGATTGCCACTATTTTTCAAGAGCAAAATGATGAATATTTTGAGTCCGTGGAATCACTTTGCAAGGAAAAAACTGGGAAAACTGAATGGGGCCCAGATATGTAGCTGAAAGAAATCAGTGGAATTTTTCATTTGTTGCGTTTGTTTCTGATTATCTTTCAAGACTCCATCTATGGACTTTGGTTATGGTTTTCGAGCTTTTTGAATTGATTTTTCGTAGCTTTGGCGAAAAACAGTCATGTTCGACCTAAATGCCTTTTGATAAAAGATTTTTGCAGATAAAGTTATCTTAAATACATGCCAAAAACTGGCAACAAAATTTGGGTTCTTTTTGCAATAACAGTTTTCATGCAATTGTAATTAGTTATAGCGAGAAACAGAACAATTATAATTGATTACATTTAAAATGAAAGGTTATAATTCGTCTATTTGCTACCTTTCAATCTTTACATGATATTTGATCTACCAATGAATTTGAGTTGACAGACCAAGGAGGGCCTTGAATGTAGGGTTGATCTACAATGCTATCTAAAAATTTGTCCAAGTCTGACAAATTAAACAGTGAAGGAGACCGAGAAAGAAGAGAAGTGGACTTCATTGTTTGAACTAGCCTGTTCAAAAAAGAAACTGGATTCTCGAGGGCTTAAAGGTGCTCTCAAAAAGCACATTAAGACCTTGCGGTCACTACAGTTGACCCTAAATCGTAGGTTGTGACAAAGCTCATGGATACAAAAAAGACGTACAGTATCAGATACCTTTCGTACCTTCTCTGAACACTGTACAGTCCCAACTTTTTTAGTCTCTCCAATACGAGAGCTCTCTCATTCCTGTGATGTTCCTAGTGAAACATCTTTGGACTTGTTAGACCTTTTGCAAACCTGCTGAACTCATTGGAGCCCAAATGGGTGAAGCATATTCAATATGTGGCTGAACAAGCAACTTGCGCAGAGTTAGCATTGTGACTCTGGACTTAAACGTGCGATATACCCAACCACACATTTGAAAAGCTTTACCCACCTTCAACTGGATATGCTCAGCGAATTTTCCATTATTGTGGAGGACTACACCTAAATCTTTCATAGATGAGACCTGCACAATATCTTTACCTCCATTATCTACGAGTGGAGCGTTCAAAGGAGTTGACCGGAAGGTCATTGAGCGGAATTGCGGAATTTCATTCTGTTCAAAGAGCAGATTCTTTCTAGGTCCTTTGCAAGACTACTGAAATATTGGCCATTCCTACCAGAAACTAACTTTGCATCGTCAGCATAAGAAAAGAGACTGGCAGTAATACTAAGCTTTTGAAGTGGGGCAACGCATATTATAAACAGGAGGGGCCCTAAGATGGAGCCCTGCGGAACACCTGACTTGACATCATGTATGTCACTAAAGGAACCCTCAACCTCAACAACTTGCTTCCTATCCTGAATGAAGCTTCTTATCCAATTGAGAACCTTGCCTTGGATCCCAATCTTATGGAGCCTGTCAAACAATTCGAAAATTTGAAAAAACAAGTACTTTTGTAATTGTAATGAACTACAGTTTGGAATGTAATTTACACAGGTGCACACATGTACCTTCGACATTAACTATAGCACTGAACGGGAGTTATGATAAATTTGGGGGTCAGGGAATTGGCAAGTTTAGCCCATTACTTCATTTTTCTTGTTTCTCTTTTCCCATACACTTTGTTCCCTATCGAAATCTGTGGATAGTTTGAACGTTTGTATTGCTTCATAAATTATTCCAAATAGGTCTAAGAAGAAAGCAATTCATCCAAAGAAAAGAATCTTATCTCATACAAAAGTACTCCACTACTCTGTGTAAACTCAAGAACTGTTATGTGCACCAACAATATCCTTAACCAATGTAGCCTAATCTTTGTTGTTGTTGTTTTTCTTCTCTTTAATCGCAACTATCCCCCTCGATCATATCAACCAAATAAAATTGTATATCCAACCGTTTACACCCATTCCTGAAGTCTTGTCTGATCCCTAAAAAACTGCACATGTTAACACTTAAAGTAATTTTTTGCTCTGCTTTTACATATTCTTTTTTCCTTCCTTTCCCCCCCCCCCCTAATTTCTTCATAATTCAAACTTGTATGTTTTCCTTCCAATCTTAATTTCATTTTGGATTTTTCCAACTCACGTTACGGTTTTGAAGCTTAGCCTCTGTAACATTATTGACTATCTACAGCTTAGGGAAAGCTTCAAAGGTTCTTTGTACGTATGTCTTTTAGCTCTTGCCCTGGTCCTGGTGAAAACAAGCTTTTGCTTACCCAGAACCTGAGGAATTACATGCTCATGAAACATTTGATACATTAAGATGTAAACCCAAAAAACTAGATGCTGACAGTATCTCATCATGGTCAAAGTATTCCTGAAACAAAACGTATCTATATCTATATATTTATGTTAACATTCTTGAAAAATCACCTTCAAATCTGGGCCCATTTGCTGATTGTAATGGCAAAATGTTAATTCCAAGCACGAGACACCATGCGCAGTCAATGAACACTTAATCACAAAGTCTGAGGCAAATTTCCAGACACCCAATAAATTCGTGCAAAAATCATGTTAGAAATAAGGTGGAATATCCCAGGAAGAAGGGTAGTAAGCTCTGAGAATTTTGGCACGCTTAATGGGAACAAAAGAAATAAAGTTTTGGCAAAAAATAGACAGACTTCGCACCTGTCTAAAAACATGTTCAAAGAGATTGGAAATGACAAGTTAAAAAAATAAAGGGTTTCCAGGTTCAAATTTGTTTCAAACACTGTCGTTTTCTACTTTACCAATAAGGGCCCTTATTTGCAACGTCAAACAGCCCAAAGAAAACGGGAAGAGGCACGGTAGATTGCTATATAAACTGCTCTTGCCATCCCTTAAACTCAATTTCTTTTCCGGACATGATGTGACCCGGGGCACTAATTATAAATAGGATTTTAATACAATTAGCCAGAACAACACAAACGCATTATAATTAAATAAAAAGGAATTGGCCCAATTGGCCCTTTATTTGGTAGAGGCTGAGTCACAAAGTGCCCTCTGAAGTGCAGAACGTAACACATATTTTGTGCAGCGTAAGGGGACTATAAAATTATAGGACCACTTAAAAAAAAAGATGGAAATGTGTCTGAAGTCCTTCGACATTATATGCGTTGACTTCCCTTGATCTTATTCCCTCTTTTTTTGTGCCAGACATTCCATGAACTACCTTCACTCATTCAAGAAGGAAAAGCGATGAAAATGATTTAGATCCAGTCAAACTTTTTAAAGTAAATACCATTTCTATGTTTCACCAGAAGCAGTTGTATATTTTCAGTGTCTCTAGTGATGAGAGTTCCGATTTAGCAATTAATAGTAATGCTGCCACACAAATAACTGAATTGATTTTTATCCTAAGAATCTAGTTCAACTTCTTAACCCATACTCTTTATCATCAAACTTGAGGTATCAGTCGTTCAAACAATGAATAACCTTCATTGCATTGTTGTTGCAGCCTATCACCCAATAGAACCATCAAGAGGAGTAATGGGATCAAATGATTATCAAAATTAAATGAAGGGTACCAGAAAGCTTGGAAAGTAAAGGCAATACTTAATTTCCAAGTAATCAGTTATTATCAATCAAAAAGATTGTCTTAGTTTGATATGAGAATAATCAGGGTGATATTTTGAGGCTAGCTAATGGTTTCCCAACATGCCATTACTAATGTGATATCATTAGAAAGAAAACCACTCTAGTTACATCCTTCTGTGATTGTTTATTTGATGGGATCAATAATCCAGTTCTTTTTGGGTTTTTGATGTTGCTGAATATCTCATTCAAATTTACCACGATTTCTTGTTTGATAACCTGTTCAGAATTGAGCTTGCAGAGTTGGAAAACAGCACTGTTAACGCATTAACATCAATTGTTGTCTAGGGTTGTTAATTTTCTTTCTTTGCAACGACGCAAGAACAAACGTTAGCAGAGGGTTTTCTAACGCTGTCTTTCCTATTTTTTGCCGCAAGATGTCTCATGAAACATTCAGTCCCTACTGCAACTCATTCATCTTACCCATGGAGTATGGAGGTAGAAGCCCTCTGAAACCTCGCTAGAAGACGTTTCAGTTTTGCGTTACCTCCTAATCAAGTGCTTGAACATGTGTGGAATTCATGTGGCACTCTCACAGCGGGAATGCATCTGATCAGGAGGTAACGCATAGCTCTACAAAACCTCGCTAGAAGACGTTCGATCTTCGACCGAGCTTTCCACTCCACTTCTGACGTACTCCATGTCTTACCCAAAGTTGCACACACTCCACAAACCAACCAAACCACAAGAGATGCCCCCACGGAACCCGATCTTTGCAATACGCCACCGGGGGACACAAAAATGCCAGATCCGATCATGGTGCCGATGATCATGGTGATCCCACTCCCCAAGCCCAGCTCACGTTTGAGATGAAGGGGTTGTGCCTCCATTGTCTTTGTTTAGTTAAGAATAAAATGAACTCCTGGTCTCGTTTGATGATACTTTTTATCTGAACTCTGGACGCAAGTCCCCGTTTGCTAGGTTCATTCTAATTCAGGTTCAGGTCCACATGTGAATCCCTGCCTCTGGTTTCGAATTCTTATTCATAAGAAGTTTTTTATACGTGCTACAAATCGACAGTGGGCCCTTGAATCGAGGAAGCACGACAGAGAAGGTGCGAATATAAGATTCACCGAACGGGATCGTTGATGAAGGCTTACGTGTTGCTTTTCGTGCCAAATTTCAAGGATAATTTTGTGATTATAAACATCTAGGTTTATTTGCCAGGGCGTTACTTTTGATTTGGTTTGAAAATTTGCACTTCATTTTGATGTCTTACAAAATTGATTTTAATACAAAAACGTAAAATATATTTTTAAACTATGTTCTCTTTCAACCATGAAGAACAATTTCATCTGCCAGCTGTATTGCCTTGTATGATTGAAGATTCATTGGGGATTAAGTCATTAAACTTGAATTTGTTGCCACTTATGGCTGTATGAGTCAATATAATTTAGCCCTTAAAGGCTACTTCTGACCTTTCTTTGTAAAACAACGTGATTACTTCCGGGAATGGAACATGATTCTTATATCAGTTTAGGGATATGGATCACATTTGAATACCATGCAAATTCAAACTTGGACGATTTTGTTCCTTTAAAGTATTTTGAAAGTACATGCTCCAAGCCAGCCCCGCTATCGTGCCGCTTGCACCTTATCCTGATATTATCATCTCAGAAGATTTGAATTATTCAGGCATCTTGAGCAAATTGCTAATTGACGAGGCCTTCGAAGAAACCTTTCTCCCAGATTCTGTGTCCGTTCTGGTGTTCAGTTATTTTCCGCTAGCTTTTACCAAGACAAAAATATTTCTTTGAGATTATTGACCTTTAAAAGCGACCATCTTGGAGTCAGGTTACCTGGGAACTTCGAAAAGTCTTTCCCGATGTTCCTTTATCTTTTTATGTAGTTTAGAAGCAGAATTTAGACATCAAGAACTACATTTTACACTCTCTTTACAAAAAGGTTTAGCTTTGAAGGTCCCCCAAACCGTCAGATGGGCGCGATTTCAGAAAAAGGGCTGGCTGTTTGGGCGTGGAAGTTCTGAGTAATTATTAATTGCATGTGTCATGAACGGGAAGCCCGTTCACAATCCATATTTCTAGAAGTCCGTGGATAGCGCTTCAAAGCTTTTGTGATCAATCTATCTAATTAGGTGATACCATGGTATTACACTCCACTTCCGTCAAATTCAATTTACCACTCTCCATCTTGTAATAATCTATTCTCCTTCACCAAACCTATCCCTCACTAACTTCCCCAACATGGAAATGTATTTTTTCGATTCATACGTAAGTGAGTTCGAAACTGATTTTTTCGGTAAACTTTGTTATCTTATGTCAAGCCAAAATTGCTCCTGAAATAGCAAAATAGTACTTAAGTCTATATCTATCCACATATTACGGATAATAGTTTCCATGTTAAGCAATCTAAAAAACCATTTATTTGTTTTCCAAGAAGCGACTGCTTAATAATATTTGTACGTAATGATACTTGAACACGCCCCTAGCTCTTTCTGGATATACCTTGGAGATGTGGCACTTCACATACGTACGTACACATCTGGCTTGAACACCACTGAATGAGATACGTGCTTTAGTCTTCACTTTTCTTTATCAGATTTTTCTTTGTGTTCTCCTCGTGTCAAAAAACAGCTTCTTTTAATTACTTGTAAGTCTAACTACTCGGCAGTAATTTAACATGCATGGGTCATTAGTGGCTATCAAACACGTTTCTTGAATCCTTGTACAGTACATATTGTAAATCTGAATTTATCACTTGAGCCATTGCTTCTTTTTTTGAAATTCTTGCCCACTCATATGAACCTTGGAATATATACA
>NC_081446.1:10347160-10376854 GCF_007210705.1 Tigriopus californicus
CTCCAGCCTGGGCCTGAAGGCCTTGCATGTCTTCTTGACGAA
The DNA here is from genome assembly GCF_007210705.1 of Tigriopus californicus. NCBI lineage: Eukaryota > Metazoa > Arthropoda > Copepoda > Harpacticoida > Harpacticidae > Tigriopus > Tigriopus californicus. The sequence goes on from NC_081446.1 coordinate 10,347,203, forward strand.
GTCCTCAGACATGTTGGCCCACTCCCGCTCCACGGAGGCCTTCAGGTCGTCCACGCTCCGGTGAGGGGTCTTGCAGGCCTTCCTCTCCACTTCGCCCCAAACGCCATAGTCCAACGGATTCAGGTCCGGGCTGGACGGCGGCCAGATCGTCCAGGGCCAGAAAGCTGGAAAATTGGCCTTGCAACACTCCTGGGTCACCTTGGACTTGTGGCCCGGCGCCGAGTCCTGCTGCCACACATAAGGAGTGTCTGGATAGTTGGCATCGAGCCAAGGCTTGACAACATTGATTAGGACGTCCAGGTACTCCTTGGTCCACACCCTGAGGCCCTTCGGGAACCAGTAAGGGGGCATCCTCTTCCCGTCCGACGCGACCACGCCGAGCATCATGGCCGAGGCCGGGTACTTCGTGGCATTGATGAGAGGGACCTCGTCAACACAGTAGGCCAGGAAGCGGTCGTTCTGGCTGTTTCTGGTTTGATCCACATTCCAGTTCTTCTTGTCGGAGAAGATCCGAACTGTGGATCCGTTTCTCTTCAGCCAGTTCAGGATCTTGGTCCCCTTCTCCACCCTTTTGTCCTTGGAGGCCTCAGTCAGCAGTTGACGTCTTCTTTTGACATAGGAGCGTGCACCAAGATCCCCAATGGACCTGCTGACGGTGGACGGGCTCACGGCGAGCTCCTTGGCGATCTCAGAGATGCTGCTGTTGCCATCGGCGGCGATCGCGGAGGCCACGTTCATCAGGAACTCGTCGGACCTCTTCTTGTTGTGTCCTCCACTCCATGGATTCCATGCCAAACTCTCGCCATTCTTTTTCATCCGCTTTATTTTGTACACGAGGTTCTCGGAGCAGCCCACAATGTCCACGATCGTTTTGAGATTGACTTGCGCGTCAAGCAAATCCGAGACCCGCTGCCGCAAGGCTTCCATCTCGGCGGCGTTTCAAGTTACAAAGTTGAACCAAAAACAAAAATTGTTGTTCTTTGATACATTCCCCCGCAAGAAAATTTTTAGCGGGAAATTAAAAAAACTTCATTTCAAAATTAGGGTAATTAAATCACTTTACGTTTTGCAGATTGGCACTGTAAAATTATTTGTTACACTTTAGAAGCATAATATTTGACTTTTCAAGAAAAAGATAAAGGTAAAAATGCTAGCCAGCCCTTTCCTTTCGTTGTGAGCTCTTCAAGGTTGTTTGTTTCCGAATAGACAGAGTAGAGGGCGCTCTTCGACGAGCTTAAGAGCTCTTTACAATCATTATTTTCAAGGTATAAAGCCAAATATTATGCATATGAAATGAAACGTAAAAACTAGTCTCGAGGAATTCCAAGGTTGATCTGAATTGGCAAAAATCCTCTCAACAATTAGTAATTCCACTTTTAGTTACAGGAACATATTGAAAGTATGAACAAGGATTTCTATAAGTGTACTTGATTACCATTAATGAACATGATGGTGAACTTACTCAACTAGGTTCGCAAATCATTGGTTTGCCTTTCTTTCTCCAAACTCGAAAAACCTGATTGTATTACTATCAGTACCCTCGTAATTGAAGGTTTAAATGCTATTAATGAACTCATTAAGTCCCTGCCAGCCTCAAGCAGAGCTGCAAAGTTGAAAAAAATATTTTTAGTTGAGTGCCTATGGCTTCACTTGCTGCAAACTTTCTACCTTTATTTGTGATTAGAGGACGCCATAGCATTGACAATGCTTTTGTCCATTACTACATTATCTAAAAAATGCTCAGAATGTCTCTCAACCAATGGTTGACTCCTGACATGAAACCAACTTCATCTAAGCTCGGGCCCATGGCTCTCTCCGAAAAGCCAGTTGAGTTACACTCCTAGGCGCAATAGACCAGACTCCCGGCCGACTGAGCGAGAAATTGCAATAGTCTAGGTGAGAACGGTAGCTCACCTTTACATGTAGCATCAGAGCCAACATGGAATCCGACCACATTAAATTGAAGCGAATGTTAAGTGGATGGGATGGTGCAACTTCCATGATTTGCTCCATCATTGGTTCAGGCATCTCCGTGTCTCCTAAGGCAGTGCCAAGTAATGTCGGCTCTCCTGGGATGTCATTGGTGATCTGGTGGGTGAGTGGTCTCATTTCATTGGTGCAAGCCTTCATTTATGCCGAACTTGTTTTTACATTCCCCGAAGCTGGATCCGAATATGTCTTCATTCGTCAAGGGTTTGGCAACTATTTGGCATTTTTCTACATGTGGATTGCCACTGTCTTCCAACAAAGTGCCTCGCGAGCCATTGTGTCACTCACATTATCCACCTACCTCTGCCAGGTCATTTGGAGCGACTGCTAACCGCCTCCATATATCATTCCTTTGTTGGCTGAATTAGCGCTGGCTACCCTGACGATCATTTAATGTCGAAGTATTTGGTTCGCCGTGGTCACTTCTGACTTTTTCACCATTGCCAAATTATCTGGTTGGGAAGTTATCATCGTTTGCGGTTTTGGTTACGCCAGTTTTCATCGAGAATGGAGCATTTCTAGGCCATTTGAAAATACTTCCACTGATTTGGTAGATTATATTCGGGCGATCTTTGGCGCATTCTGGGCTTTTGGCGGCATCAATAGCGTCATGACGATTAGAGGAATTAAAAGAACATCTACCTAAGAACATTCTCGTCAGTGTGTCCGTGACAATGTTGACCGTTATTTTGGTTTACGCCCTCACCATTGTGGCGTACCTTTTGGTTCTCACCCAATTGGAAATTCTCGAGTCCAATGCTATAGCCATGACCTTTGGATTCAACGTTTTCCCGGTCTTATTCTGGCTCATGCCTGCGTTTGTCGCCTGCTCGACAATTGGAAACTTGAACAATGGGATCCTACTTTTTCCTCGTTTTATGATGGCCGGTGCACGTCAAGGTCATCTCCCAAACGTGTTCTCATTGCTCAATGTCAATTACCTTACTCTGATTTTTAACCTGTTTGTAAGCTTTCTGATTCTAAGCACGGCAAGCACATACTTATTAATGCAATACATGTCCTATATCGGGGTGATCGTTAACATAACTTCAATAAGTACCCTTATACGACGACGTCTCTCCCATCCAGATCTGCCTAGGCAATTTCGTTTGCTTCTTGTTTTCCCGGTTTTCTATTGGGTCATTGCATTGCTTCTGCTCATTTTTCCGTTATATGCCCAGCCATGGACCAAGTTCTCTACTTTGGTTCTGATCTTCAGTGGAACTCCAGTGTATCTTCTGCTTATCTACCCAAAAACTCCATTGCCCATCCTGAAGAAGCTAGAAAAAAATGTCGCTCATTTTTGTCAAAAATGCGTCAATGCCTTACCAGAAGAGTATGAGAAGAGGTTCTACTTTGAAGATGAGAAAAATCCCAAAGGACAAGAAAATTCAGCTTTCAAGGATGAAAAGGGCGACCTCGGAGAGCTCTGCCTCAACAACGTCCAAACAATTTCCTGACGTTCATAAAACTTCGAAGAATAATTCGATTACCTTTGAAGTGAGGCTTCCTTAAACGCCTGTCATTTACGTTCAAACCCAATAATTAAAACCAACAACCTACGCTAAATTTGAAAGCAAAAAGAGAAGCATACCTCTGAATTATTGATTTGAAAATATCTCGGAAGCGTTAGATTATAAGTTATGAATTATTGACGACACAAGGTGAACAAGTGCTGGTTATGATTTAAAACTACTTATTAAAACAATGTGATTTTTTTAAATTGATAATCTTTATCTTTAAAAATGATTTGAAAAACTCAGTAGCTTATCGTTTATCCTGCATAAACAAAAATCACGATTAGCTGGCCCTGGGGGTATTTTACCTCAGGGTTTTTGCCTTGCTGTCTAGCAGTTAGCAAATTTATTGTGGTTACTATTGCAGCCTATTTGTTAACAATCTAATCTATTTGCGATGGGTAGCGGCGGATTACAATCAGAATCCACACCGTAACAGCCTTTAATTAGTTAGGCATCCGCTCTAAAACTGGTCTTCCTGTGGTGTTCGCAATGCTTGGTATTAGCTGATGCTTCATGGTTTCGGTTTTATTTTTGGTTAAACCGACGCAACAACGTGGAGAGGGGCAAGCACACCCAAGAAACGTTAGTTCCTCTACTAGGTCCTTTTTCTCCAGACTAACTTCCCTTGTGGACCCCCATGAACAATGAAAAAAATCCTCGAAAATTCTAGAAAAAAGTCTAAAAATTTCTATTAGGTTTTACTTTGAAAATAAACGGAGCAAAATTATTATTTAAAGGGGACTTTCGAAATCAGAAGACTTAAGGAATATGTTTGTTTTGTGGTTAAAAAGATACCTAAACTTTGAAAAATGTTTTTAGGTTGATTAAGACTAAAACTTTTTGATCTTTCTTGAATCTTGTGTCTTTAGGCTTATTGCGAAAAAAAATGACCTGTTTCTTAGTTTTATCCCCACCAAATCATCACCTTGGCCCAATACAATAGGGACCCTTATTTCATTTCCAATGTTAGACAACCCAAACGAAGTGTGAAGAGACACGGTTCGGTTGATTGCTAAATTAACTGCTTGTTAGATGCCAAGAACGCAATTTCTTTCCCGGATATCATGTGACCTGGGTGATTAATTACACGTAAGTTTTTGATATGATTAGCCAAATACTACTCAAATGCACTATAACTCAATAAAGAGGAACCAGCCTAATCGACCCTAGGTTTGGTAAACGCTAACTCACAAAGCGCCCTCTGAAGTGCAGAACGCAAACCATATTTAGTGTAAAGTAGGAGCCTTTTTCGGACCACTTCAAACCAGTTTTGAGCAACAAACTTTTGGTAAAAGGTTAAAAACAACATCAAAATGTGTCCAAGCACTAGTGATGGGATCAAATGAATTTTCAATATCAAGGTTGGCAGAATATTTGGAAAATGACATCACCTACATCATCATCTATGGTAGGAAGCAATTGGTTAAGGTTGAGGGTTCCCTTAGTGACATACATGATGTCAAGTCGGGTGCTCCTCAAGGCTCCATTTTAGGTCCCCTCCTTGTCATCATCTTCATTGCTCCGCTTCAGAAGCTTGGTAGTACTGATGTCAGCATCTCTTCCTATGCTGTCAGGAGAACTCCTTGGCTGATGACACAAAATTGGTAGTTGGTAGGAATGGTCAGAACTCCGGTTGTCTGGTAGAGGTCCTAGACCAAATATATGTAGGCGTATATAGGCGTTGATCCAATAGCAGGATTTAAGTCAGCCTTGGACAAGTATTCGACTGAAATTCCTGATCAACCTTATATTCAAGGGTCAGCCAGATCAGCCAACTCTAATACGCTGGTTGATCAAATAATACATATGATTTGAATCAAAGTTAAGTAAAATGAAAAAATTTCTCGTCTTGAACTTCTGGGATTCCAATCCCAGTAACGGTATGGAAGTCCGCACAAAAAAAAGAAAGATTTGTTCGTAAAGTAAAAAGTTAGGTTTGAACAAAAAGACAACCCTGGTTTGAGAGACGAAAAAACAGAGTTGTTTTTGACGCTAACTTCTAGGTTTCCGACATTCCACTATTTATGACATATATCATTGAAAATGTAAATTGGTAGCCTTGATAGCAACCTCCTGTGATTATGAATTTGATCTCATCAGTACCAAACACCTTAACTAAGAAGGGGAACAGAAACAGTAATCTCTGTTCCTTTTGGTGTCCTGATGAAAACTAAGTCGTGATAGATTTTCAGAATCATAATTAATTTCACTGAAGAGTAGATCATTACATTATGTGCTATCCAGTTTCAAACACAAGCAGGTAGAATCCAAAGGCTTTTTTCTCTTGTGCAAATTCTAAGAGGAAAATGAAACACCATGTAGGACCTTGTGAGGTCGATGGGGCAGCCATAGACGATGCAGAGGTTATGACTAATATGCTTGGAGATCTGTTCTCTCGTCTGTTTTCAACTCTACAGAGTTTGGAAGCCACAGCTCATTGCCCTAATGATGAGTTTATTGAGGTTTTCCAAGTTGAGCATTTCGATGATCTTGTTTGTAGTCACAAGTCAAGATGCTTTAGAGGCCATCAGGGACTTGAGGCTTTCGAGCTCTCCTGGTCCTGATGGTGTGACGCGATAGTTCTTGATGAGTTTCTCACAAGTTCTTGCTCTTGTTTGTTCGTATTTGATGCGTTGCATTTTGGATCAGGTCTTACTTCTCTGAAGTTAGGTGTGTTGTTCCAAACTCATATATAGAGCATATAGCATATAGAGCAAGTCACTGAGGGACTAGAGAGTCATGAGTCGGTCAATGTGATCTATCTCGACTTTGCCACGACCTTTGAAAATTTGACAAGGTAGATCATGGCCTTTTAGTTGAAAGGCTCCATGAGATTGGGATCCAAGGCAAGATTCGCAATTGGTTAAGAAGTTTCATTTGTGAAAGGAAGCAATTGGTTAAGTAAGAGTCCCTTAGTGACATGCATAATGTCAAGTCGGGTGTTCCTCAGGGATCAATTTTAGGCCTTTAATCGTCCTCGTTGCTCCACAACAGAAACTCAATAATAAAGTCAGTCTCTCTTCTTAAGTGGATGATACAAAATTAGTTTGTGATAAAAATGGTCAAGATTCCGGTAGTCTGGTAGAAGTCCTAAATAAAATCTACTCTTGGGTTGCTGAGAGTAACATCGGCTTGAATGGAATGAAATTACAATCAATGGCATTTGGGGCGACGCCTTTGAACACCCCACCCAGAGAAAGTGGAGTTAATATTGAAAAGGGGTCGTCCATGAAAGATTTAGGTGTAGTGCTCCAACATAATGGAAAGTTCGAATATCATATCCAGTTGAAGGTAGGTAAAGCTTTTCAAACGTGTGGTTGGATATATTGTACGTTTAAGTCCAGAGATAGTTTCACGATGCTAACTCTGTTCAAGTCGATGGTCCAACGATATCTGGAATATGCTTCACCCATTTGGGCTCCAATTAGTTCAGCAGGTTTGCAAAAAGTCGAGCGGGTCCAAACATGTTTTAACAGGAACATCAAAGGTAAAGAGAGCTCTCGTCATTGGAGAGACAAGAAAGGTTAGGGCTCCACATTATTCAAAGGAGGTACGAAAGGTATCTGATATTGTACGTTTTCAAAAGCATTTATGAGCTTTGTCCCAACCCGGGTGCTAGAGTCAATTGCAGTGACTGTAGAGGCTTATTGTGCGTTTTGAGCGTTTTGAGAGCACTTGTAGACCCTTGAGACTCCAAGATAGTTAGAAAATTGAAGAACAACTCTCGTCTTTCTCGGGCTCCTACATTGTTCAATTTGCTCCCCGATCCCTTCAAATATTCGTACGGAGTATGTAGGGTTTGATCCAATAGCATGCTTTAAATCTGTCAATGAAATGAAGGTTTTGTATTTTGTTCGAATGATTCTGAAGGCTATTAATAAAATAAATCTGATCGTTATTCGAATCATTTAAAAACAGTTGTTTCATTTTTGCGAACTTCTTTATCGCTACTGTAAATGGACTCGCAAGCACTTCGAGATAAAAGACTGGTTTCGCTTCAAGTTCATACCATATTTGACCCATCAATGAATTAGAGTCGGCTAATCCCTAGATTTCTAGGCACTGGATGTCGGACGACCGACCACTCTTGTACATTCTTTGCTTTTCGTAATCAATTGAATTTGGGTATAGAGCTCGAGGCATAAATCTCACCTACCATCATGGCTGGTCATTATGGCCTTGTCCTCGTTGGCCTTCATGACTGACAGAGAAGTGGCAGGCTTCTCCTTCAATTTTCGCCCTCGTGTGTCAATCTAGCTGGTTCGAGTTTGATGAGTTGGGGACAAAACTCCGTTGACCAGAAGCCACCAGCAGATCCCGGATTGAACGTGAGGTACTTCTGAATTCGCTTTGTGCGTTGGTGTTGAATCAGTCACACAGAACCGTGTCCAAGATATAAATTTGCACGGACTCTGGTATGGCACAAACATCAACTTATGGACCATTGAATCATGTTGGCTCAGCCGTTTGCGAATTTCTGTAACCTTTCCCATATTTTTCGAAAGAATTGAATAGAGAACATCGAAGTTGCAATTAACGATAGAACTCGGAAAAAAATGTAATCACTCGATGATGGGACACATGCAATGAAATTACAATCAAGTCCACTTAACGGAGTATGTTGATTTGGTTAATTTGAGATTGCTCAAGATCGATAAGGTGTGGAAAGATAACCAATGTCTTGAACTACGCTCGGTTAAAAATTAAATTTCGTTTTGATTTTTTTCCAGAGGCATTTTTTAACGTCGGCGAACGTTCAAGCTTTTAGTTGATTGTCAAATTAAGACTTAAGATGCTAACAAATCATCCTCCCGAAAATTGCCTAAATTCGCATCATCCTCAGGGCGTTTTAAGATTGCATTGCAATTTGAACATCTAACGGTAAAAGTGAAATAATCAGTCGTACGCTTTACATTTAGGCACTGATAGTTGCTTGTTCGCACCCACGAAAGTCAGAGGGTTTTTTATGAACTGATTCTTAGATTATATGGATCAGAACCAAAACATGATCAGGAAAACACGACGCCATAATCCAAAACATAGATTCCCATCAGTTTGCGACAAACCTGGAACAAGCACACTAGAGGCAACCATTCCGCTGTAAATAAAGCCATGCTTCCAGTAAATAAACAACAGTCTACGACTTACTCACTTCAACCTCAGTCTCTTTATTCCTTAGCTTTTCCTTGGGCTAAAGTCTTATGTCTTGATGTCGTTGAACTTGATCCGATCATTACATGGTGACAGTCATCTAGGTTGACTATTACATATCTCCTTACGTATCAGGCACAATTCAGATAGAGTTTATAATATTCATTATGCTTCTTATTTGAACAGTTGTTGACATTCTTTATTGGTTTTCATTTCACTCGACCTGATGGGGACCGCAACCTGGATCCCAGATGTCCAGTCCGCAAATCGGGGAGAGGTTTCCGACCCATTTCCCGATTCTTTTGTCCTCGTCGACCCAATCTAAGAGGATCAAAGGACCATCACTGACATGAAAGAAGGAAACTTTGGGAAAGTCCACATTGGGAAAAACACTTACCGTATAATTGAATGGATACAATTCGGCCAATTTGATGGAAATAATACAATCAGAAAACCCAAGCAAATCATCACAATTCCGGCCAGTTTCATCCCATCAAAAGTGGCTCCATACCAATGGATATCCAATGCTAAAAAGGACAGAAAACGTACTAATTTACACTTCTCACGGATTTGTAAAAGATACAGAGGATACCAGTGACAATTAGCAAGAGAATACATATCTTCATTTCGTTCCGAATTGCTATAATGACACTGAGTAATATGACTCACTCATGGGAATGAGCTTTTCATTAACTTTTTAATTCTTCTCTAAACGAATCAGTGAGTCTTCAACACCCCCATTATTAAACACACATCCACTCATTCGCCATTTTCTCGCCTTTCCATTCATTCTCGGCACTCTGCAGCTTCCTAGCTTCCTTGCTCTTTGAAATTGAGTTAGCTTTGAAAGCCTCTACCGACCGACCACAGTGGTATATTCCTTGCCGAAATCACCGTAGTTCGTTCGAGGGAAGATAACGTAGATTTTAGCGTGATTAAAATTTGAGGACGTAGTCTGGCTTTGCGAGAGCGAGTAACCTTGGGGAACTCTTACACTTTTCCAAGGCCACAGATAGGCCCAAATCCCCTTTCAGGCAGTCGAAGAATAGAGAAAAGTTTGCAATTTGGTCGGGAGAGCAAGCGAGAGACATGAGAATGGAACAGGATGATGCCCCAAAACGAGTACATTTCTGACTACTTTGACATCCGATGAGTTCAGCACTGAATTTGCAAAACTTCCTGGCCATGCCAAAATGAAATTCCATTTCAGAGAGAATGTAAGCGGAAATGAATTTGAAAGCAGGATTTTTTTGGAACACCCAGTGAACCGCCATCCGCAAAAGAAAGACCTCAGAAAGCACCGAAAGTTTTAGATGGAATGAAAATGCTCTTTGAAAAAATGTTACTCTATAACACCCAAGATTTGTGGTTTACTTTGAATCTAATGGGATGTCTGGCAAGAAAGTCACGTTCTTTGTGTGGTCGCACAAGAAAAATTGCCTTTGGGACACAATTTCACTGTTATTGTGTCGGTCGTAAACAAGGGGATACGGTGACTGAGCCGTGAGCTCACGAATGGTGGATTTTCCTTTAATCAAATCAAGAACCTTGCTAGCAATGAACTCACAAACGTCGCCACAATCTCCTAAATTCTGGAAAGAGCAATGACGTACATTTGTTTCGATTAAACCTACATTCCTATCAAACACTTCATCTTGTATGCAGCTGATAATGCAAGTTTTAAGGTCGAGGTATTTGACTCTCCTGGGTGAGGAGCTTTGGCACCAAATTCGATTTCCGCGGCCAAAATTGGATTAAAGCCAATCAGGACGAGGAAAGCAGATTGAGAGATATCACGCAACCTTTAGGATCCCTTGCTAAGAACTGTGATGAAATTATGTCTGAGAACTTCGTCTCCTTTGGGTCGTTTTTTTGCTTCTACTTCGCCTTTCCTGTATGTTATGAGCTTCTGGGTGTTTTGCCATGTTAAAGAAGAGGAAGTTCATCCGAGTTAGTAGAAAAAGTTATTCCATCGAACTTGACAGGAAAGGGCCCCAAAAGGGACGCAAAAACTTCGATATAAGCCCTAGAATACTGAATCGAGTTGGGGTGACAGGCATCGAGTCTGGACGATTTTATTCCAAATCACATTTCTTATTAACCAGTTCAAGAATATATGTAACGGGTAACATGTAACTAGACAAAGGTCTCTCTGATCAGTCACGTTAAACAGTCTGACAAGAATAGAAATTGCCAATGTCTCCCCCAAAGGAACACCAAAACATTCTTTATAAGTTGTTCCATATTACAGTGAGTGTTGGGCATTGCAATTGTCAAGTAATAGTTCATTCGCCAAAATATGTTTTTTGGAAAAGGGAGGAAAGTATCAACGACATTTGACATGTTCGTCTGAATTTCTCCATACTATTTATTTGCCATGAGCCCAAGGAAACAAAAAAATGTACAATAACGTTAAACTTGCTGGCCTTCATGATGAAAGTTTTATCTAGTGATCGATTGACGAATTAAATTGCCCCAACACTCTTTCATTTTTAAGACAATTGAATTGCCATGAATCCTGTTTTTTTGAGAACTTAGGTTTTTCAATGAAGAATTTGAATTTTGCGACTCTGCAGAAACAAAGTTGACCTATCGAGGTTTTTATTGTCTTCATGGGAGGTCAGGAATGTGCATTTTCAGCTTAAGTGATCGAACTGGCATATAATACGATGGCAAATAAGTGATTCCGACTTTGATTCAAGCCCGATCAAATTTGTACGTTTTTTTACCGGGGAAATCAATCAAACCCAAAAGTCAAACCATGTTCAAACCCTAATTGAGAACATCTCTAGGATGTCTTTCTGGGAACGAGTAGATATGGTCAAAGTCCCCACATAGCCGGAAATGCAGTGGCTACGAACCTAAAACCTTATAGTCGTGTATGTTGGTCCAGCCTGACAACACCAACCTTTAGCTTTGGCGCCGAACGTGATAATTTCTGTGCTAAGTTTTGTTTTTCTACCGACTTATCTGGCATGGAAGTGCAATTTCCAATTTGGAGCTCCACTCCACGAGGAAAAACAAGACAAGCTCTCAAAATGGTCCTCATTCTGTGGTTCCCGACAAAAAGGCAACAGTCAAAGAGAGAGCCATAGGAACACAAGCAATCGTTATCAAGGGACTGGTAATGACCACGTGAGTCGAAAACAAATTATATAAAACTTGAAATGAGTAAATTAGAGCCTTACCGGCACATGCAGGAACGGCCAAGATGAGTCCTAAAGTAATGAAAGTCTCGTAGGTGACTACAATACCAAAATTGGCAAGGAGATTGGCAACTGAAACATAGAACAAGATCACCCATCAAAAAAGTTAAAAAGAAATAATGTATAAAAGAGAGTGAATGCGTACCTAATGAAAGCACGAGAGAACCAATAAGCGGAAACCATGGTAGATTGTCCCAATCTAATGTTTCTGAAAAAATGATAACACCACTCAACAGCTCAGATTTGTTGAGGTTTTTCCCCGGGCTTATCGCCCATTTTATAGCCTTACCCACTCCAGTCAGAGCCAATGTGAGCATGAGGGGCCAAAATAAAGTGGTTGTGCACAGCCCAATCATGGAAAAGAAAATGGCCACTTGGCAAAACGTCACTTCTCCCATTACACGCTTGAAGAGCACCTGCAAAGGAGAGAGTATGGACTTAATATTCAGATCAATTGGTTCAAAACGTATGCCGTACCCTGTAAATGGCTGATCCAGCAGAGGCGGCTGCTGCCAAGACCACCGCTCCCAAAGTCGGGGTTTGATTGATACCGTCCATGTACGCCAAGAGAGCGATTCCAGTGTTTCCTAATATCACAGCCACGATCTAGGGAATCGAAGAAAACAATGCTATTATCTGAAGTCAGGAGCCATACGAGAGGAACCTTAAATTCACAGACCAAAGTATCACTTTGGTCTTGGCATTGCCTACTTCGGCAACGATTGTCCGTTTCTAAAACTTCGGGCTCTTGACCAAGAGAAGTAAGCTCCCTGCAAAAGCATATTTTGTGTCCCAAGGGCGGCATAAATAGCCCAAACCACTGGATAACGAGGTCGTTTCGTAGGGTCTTGCCATAAAACTTATCTCTTACCAAAAGGTCGCAGTTGTTAATAACTCGAGTGAGAAGTGGATGGATTTGTTAAATCTTGGGTCCACATGCGTATTCTTAGTTGGCCTCTTTATTCTCCTTTGGAACATCTGTATGTTTGTTTCATGGATCACATTTCTTTGTTAGTTTACGGGGTATGCTTTATGAATGCCTTGCTAATACCGAGAAGAACTATAAATTTGCTATACCTAGATACAAATACAAGCCAACCCAACGAAACAATTCTATCTTGGGCGCTTAGATTAAAATAAATCCGAAAAGTACGGGTTCATGACCTTTGCCAATAAAGGAGGATCATGATCTGAACAACTCTGTTTTTTTTTTTGTCATGGACACATTTTCCAAGTGAAGTTCAAAGTAAAAGACCTTGATCTTCTCCTAGAAGGGATTCACTTACTCGAATGCCGACAAATTGCTCGTGAAGAACGACCCAAGAGAGCAGATAGATGAAGCAGATGTTGGTGGCGAAGAGTGCCATGACCTCGGTGCAGCCCAAAATGCGCAACGAGTAAATGTAGAGATAATTAGTGAGCATCCACAAAAGGCTGAAAAGGCTGCAACGCCCAACAAACTTGCCTGAAAAAGGAGAAGCTGTCGATCAGCGACGCTTGACTGAAGCCCTTCTGTGAAGACCATTCTCAAGGTTGACTTCCATCGCCACGGAGTCAATAAAGCAAACAAAGGAAAGTCTCGAGTGACACTGTCAGCTTAATGAGCCACAAATGACAATGTCTGGTCCCAAGGGGTCCTTTTGCATTTGTATCCTCGAACGAAGGCTTCGCCCAAACGGGCTCCTCGATTTCTCAGGACGTGAAAAAGCTACTCAACGCTATTAGCTTCTCAACTGTTTGGCGAACATTTCCTTGAAAACTCCTGGGAAGAACCATTAAAGATTAAGACAGCTTTCCGAAGTCGAGACTATGAAATGGTGTAAATATCGTTTCGAGCGAATCCTTGGCAGAAACTTGGAAGAGGCCATTTGTTGACGCTGAGATGCGCACCCAAGAGAGCTTAGAAATGATAATCCTAATGGTTTCTTGCCAGGCTAGAGTAAAAGAGCGCTCGAGGTTTGAAGCCAGGGTTTATGGATTGAGACAAGACCACCAAGAAAACCTTGGCATGCTTCCAAACATCCATCCGAACGCAATAAGTAGAAGTAATGGAGCTCTCTAAAAAATCTCGAGCAAACTGCGGCTCTTCATTCTTCACTGCATGAAAGCGATAACCAACCAAGAATGTCTTGCACATTAGAATTACTTTCTCTAGAGGTCTACTAACAAACTCCAGTCTATGTAAAGGTGTGGTAAAACCACATTTGAGGTCTTAATGGACTCTATTGATGATTAGATCGGACTTTGTCGATTTCTGAACAACGCATATTGTCAAGTTAAGAAGCCTCCCTTTCCTTACAGATAAAACCCCTATCAATCGGTTCCTGGAACAAGCCACTCCTAGCTTAAGGTAAGCTCCAAGAGCTCGATTTTGATCATTTTTCAGGCTGCACGTGGCGGCGCAGATTAGGACTGTGCCACGTTCTTAAGAATAAATGGCGTGTCAACGACAGTCTTACCGAAAGTGAACCCTTTCTCTCTGAGATTTTGAATACTTTCTTTTAGAATGATCGCCACGCCCACTCGCTTGGGCCTCAGAATGGTGGCACCGTCTGCCATGTTCCCACTGTTTGCGCCGGACATGGCGACCCCATTGCGCCCTATTTTAGGAGTTGTGCGTGCTCTGACATTGCCATCCTTTGAGTGCGTGTCCATTGTCTGGTTGGAAATTCCAGGGTTGCCACGGCAACACATCTGACAAGACAGGTAGAAAGGCAGAAAGAATATGGTTCCCATGGAGCAGAACCACGTGGTGAACAAAGGAGCATCGAATGTCTGGAACCAATGAGATAAAAACGTTGAGCATATAGTACCATTTCTCTACCAAAAAAGGATTATGAATTATGGCTTTAGGAATAGAGGAGAAGTGGTACGGACAGACTTACGATCCTGAAGAGTTCGTTCTAACACTTACATAGTGTAGATGGTGACGAGTAGTGAGGTTGGTTGGACCTTCCCAGGAGTGATTAGTCAGTCCAAATATAATCTCCTCATGAAGACTGGTGTAAGTAGACTTGAGAAGATGAGTGGCCCCGACCCAAGACCCGGTCACCAAGCTCATCAATATGATGCCAAAGAAGAGCTGGAAAGAGAAGTTTTTTTTTGTCTCAAAAAGGCAAAACTGAGTACTGTGAAGAAAACAATAGACTTCAACTCAAACAACAACAATGATCTTTGAGTCAGCTCACTTTTTTGAGAGGAATAGAGCACAGTTTGGCAGATACACAACTAGTGAAACTTTTCCATTTTTCTTGGGGAGACGAACTTGAATGTGTTAAGTTTGGTTGCTTCCCGCCCAAACCTGCGCCACCACCGCCCACGCCTCCTCGTCCTCCTCCGGCATTGTTTCCAGAGGTAGATCCTGCAATGAAAACCACAAAAACGTAATGACGGTTCTCTTTTCACGCTTACCAAACAAAATATCGGTTATTATTGGGCATCTACATGTCGGTTATACATGTTCGGGAGGATCATGTCGTAATTATAATAGTTTTCTATTTTGTATCGACTCATTGCTCATATCAAGACAGCATCCAATTCAAGATGACATTCCGAGATAACGGACTTTGCCTTAACCAGTTCCAACCGTTTTGCCGAATCTTTATTTTTCTCATGAAGTCCAAGGCAAAGAGGAAAACTATGCTCGCTCTGTGCTAGCTCATTTTCTTTGACCATTTAGATACGATCCCAACCAAACCGTCCATTTTCTTTCGAGGTCAGATTACAACATCGGCAACTTTGGCAAGTAAATGGAATAATCATTAAGTCAATGGGCATCGCTCTCGAAGTTTTGGAAAATGAGACGATGAAATAATCAGGCCCTATTTTCGAGTTTGCCTTTTCATGCCACCAAGTTAAAATGAAGAGCGAGGGCTTATTCGATCGTTTCTTTTATGATAAGGGCTCTTCAAGAGATGGTTATTGGTCAAAGTCTGCAATGTCCTCATTTGTTTAGTTTGTGAAAATTAACTTTCTCTTCACTAGGGGCTAGCTTTCCGACAACATCTAAATGAAAAGGAAGGAAAAAAAATTGCAAAAGTGGTGTTCATTGTCATAAATGTTGTAAAGAGTAAAAATTATCCCCATGAAAGCCATTTTTCATAACAAAAACAAAAAGGAAAGAACAGTTTGTCCAAGGAACACAGCCTTGTTGACCAAAACTTCACTTGAGGACACGAAATGGACTTCATTTCAACTTTCCTCGTCGCCATGTGTTTGATGATTTGTCAATGCAACTTGGGATTTTTTACGTCCTCTATCATAGACGAATAGGCATAACTCGTAAGATGATAATGCGAAAGATGCAAAAAAGAATACTCATGTGCTTCCAAAGCTATTTTATGACGTCCCAAGATACGTTTCTACCGCATATTTTTTTATTGCATGGACACGGTGTTCAAAAAGCCCTATCAAGTTTCCAGAGAAATTCCCAAACACAAATTGGCATTTTTCTACCTCAAGAAGTCATAGGGAACAACTTTAATTTTATTGTTTTATGGAATTCTAGTCCGCATAAAAAACTTACATACCTAAAAATATTATAAAACCTAAGATTTTCAAAAATCTACTCAATGTAAATTAGAAGCACACTTAGTTAGCTCTTGAATGTAATTTACGATATCATCTATTTCACCGCTACTTAGTTACATTGGATTTAGTGGTCCAAATTTCATCGTTTTTAGCCCCAAAATGCCCCGGTTATATGTTAATTCAATTTCCCAAAGATATAATATCGATTTTCACTATCGCAAAAATGAAAGATTATTTTTTCCATTTCTTGCATAATTTCAAATTAAGTTAAAACCTTGTACAACCATATCTTAAACCCTCAAAAAGCAGATTTTTGAAAATTCATTTTTTAAAGCGTCCAAGGTACATTTAGTTGAGTGGTCACTGAAAATGTCACAAATATCAATGAAGCCTTAAAGAAGCTATTTTCAATCAGTTTCAACAAAGTCTTGAAGAAACGGCAAAATCTCTAACATTATTTGTTGTATGTACCGTCTTCAGAATTCAAGTGAATGCATAAATAAGTGTACACATGATGATTGTAAAACACATTCTCAAAGAATACACTTTTAGTGTGTTTTAAGTGACATTATATAGCATTTTTAGCTATTGTGAGACTATGTGAGAAGAGGAAAAATATTCTTTTGTATTTGTGATGTTGAAAATCGATATTAATTCTTTCGGAAATTGAATTAACATATAACCGGGACATTTTGGGGCTAAAAACGATGAAATTTGGGCCACTAAATTCCATGTAATAAGAAGCGGTGAAACAGATGATATCATAATTTATATTCAAGAGCTAACTAAATGTGCTCCCAACTTACATTGAGTAGGTTTTGGAAAATTTTAGTTTTTATAATGTTTTTAGTTATGTAAGTTTTTTATGTGGGCTAGAATCTCATAAATCAATAAAATCAAAATTGTTCTCCATGATTTTCTGAGCGAGAAAAATGCCAAGATGTGCTTGGGAATTTCCATCAAAACTTTAAAGTGTATTTTTACCACTGTGTGGAGTGTTGATCAGATTCTCAACTTTTAGCATTCAGGTAGGGCTTGTACGCATTTACAGTATATCATAATTTAAGGTGTACTTTACGACACGATGATCATGCTTTTACCCTCGGGAGTAAGGTCACATTCCGGTCTCGATTTGCGGCCAATACGCATGTCATTTCCCGTGACATTTCCAATCCTGTACTATTGCACATCTTGGCATTTGTTGCAGTGCTAATGTACAAAAACAACCTTTTACAAGCCTACGTTCATTTCAACCAAAGCAATACGGCAATGAGGGCCGGATGAAGGACCAGTCCTTTAATATATAAAGTGTTCAACAAAATCTCGTGACAATGGTTTCCAAAGATCTCAACAAATGCATTTTTTGTGACTTCAAATTCCCACTGAACAACAAATAACCCGTGTACTGAAATTGAGATTCTCATTGCGTACATGGGTTTCAAAAGACGAAGCCAACAAGACATTAGACCCAAAAGGTACATTTTCCTGATGTTCATGGTCTCACTAACTCCTTAATGCGCATCTGTCAAATACGTAGAGAACACTGTGCTCGATTAGGCTTGAAGCGACAAAAAGGTTCTCACAAGAGACATGTTTTCCAGCTGTCCTTGTCAGAGACATTTTATCAATCTGATAAGCAAGACAATCTTGAACAAGGAAAAGGACAAAAATGGTTGTGATTGTAGTGTCAAAATGTGGTAAGTCCAAATACCGTAAGTAAACTATCTTCCGCGGTGCTCCCAACGTCAACCGTATGAAAGATATTTTTGGGTCGTTATCCAATAGTTGCTTATGTATAGAACTTGGCACTGAAACCGTGTGGCATTGTCATTTCTGTAGAATAATCAAGGAGGGTTGGCAAGTTATGACTACGAAATTATGAACTGTGCTGTGATAATTTGAATGAAAAATAAAAAAGGGTTGTGTTCGTAGCTTACACCGTTTCATTATCCTTAGGCGCTCTTCATCACTAAACGGAAAAATATTGCTTCCCATTTCCAATTCAACAAGTGGGCATTTTTCGTTTATAATCCTCTAAGGCCCAACAGAGTCTAGGGCCCCCTAAAGCCACTCAAAACCCCGAAGGGCCATTCAATTACCTTGGCACGATGGTTGTCTATACATGGAGTGGCTCCTAAGAAGGAGTGAGCTATTCACACTGGAATTTGAGTCTTTGTGCCTGCCCAAAAGACTTCGACTGCTCTTTTGACGTCCATTCACAAAGAGCTTATTGTTCATCATGGATGCCTTCCTGTCCCTTTCTGAGGCCAGAATAAGCGTATCAAACACAGCCTCCATCGAGGGCGATGGAGCGAGCAACGAATGAGGATAAGCCATGCCACCCAAGCTATTCGTCGAGGATAACTCGGGTTCGTAATGGTAGCGATGACTCGAGGATCGCGTCACTGATGTGCGGGACAGCTGACGAGCCACTCGGGAAGGTGGCGGGGTCACTAGTGGCATCATGGCGAATAAGGCCTGGTAGGTCTGGCAGCACTCAAAGATCACTCGGAATTGTCAGGAATATTGGCCATTGGTATGGCTTCACCGTTCCTTCATTTGCGGAGGACTCCTTCCCTCTTCGAATTTCCGGAAATACTGATTGTGGCGAGGGCGCAGTCGAGAACTGTCGTTAATGTCAAACATGAATGGATGCTCCTTTCGTTGCTAAAATGCCTCTCAAATCCTCTCGAAGACAAAGATAGACTGGCAATGATCCCCTCCTCGGAATTGGGGCTTTGTTGTCATCAAGATTTAGCTTTGGATTTGAGATCCTCTCACCGACCTGGCCTTGACAGGTCGAGGTTTTTTATGTCCTTCGCTGATCACGTTCCAAGATCCACCAAGAATACCTTCTTGATACTTAATGCGTATGTTACACGAAGTACACCAAGAAGACACAAAGATAGATGGTAACAAGACAATCCACTTGAGGTTTGCGAACGGTTGAAAAAAGAACACCTGGACTCTGTTTGACCTTCGATGGTACGTTCCAAGTGGGGTTTTAGGAGCACTTTCAGATCTTTAATGGAAAGGATGCGTTGGAATCGAAGACGAACAATGTTCAGAATCTTGACTACTCTGCCAAAGCTGTCGCAAATATGAGTGAGAGCGCAAGAGTTAGCAAAGAAGGACTAACAACAACAAGGCCAAACTAACTCGCCAAGGCTCGATGCTTTCTTAGTGGTTGTTCCTGGTTTAAATATTCAGGAAGATCTACATGCAAGCGGTGGAATAACAGACACTTTGAAAACGGAGAAACTTTTTCATTCCACAAAGAAACTTGCTCGGGCGGACCAAAAATCGGAAGACGCACAGAATGGCAGAAATGAATTTGAGTAGCACAACCGTTCCACGCAGTCAGTAGATCTACTTGGGAACACAAAGGCCACCATGATTTTAGGAAATGGTTGTGATCCTGATCTGATTCCTTTCGCATCTGAATGCTAACTTCCTATTTGAGCTGGAGCTACAGAGCCAGAGGTTCAATACGGACTCCATCAATATCATTTGTTTCCATTAGGTTCTCACTAGATTGTCTCTACTGCAATCACAATGCTGTAAATTCATCCAACACCTATATTCTTGTAGCTCTCGGCCAAATATCAAACTAACTCATATCCTCTTTTCCGTCATTGAAATTAGGATGATTGATCAAGGCACGCTTTTCGGAAAACTCTATACCTTTCTGAATAATCGGCACTTTTTGGCCAGAATTTAGCTAATCATGGAACACATGCTGAGAACTGTGGAACTTTTCTTGTTGCTCTCCCTCATGAGATCCCTCTCTGCAAAGGGCGGGCGCTCACCAACCCAACTAGTCAGAGGTCCACATGAGCCCTCAAGGCTCTTTTGGCCTTTTCCCACGAGCCTCTCGCTCTCTCTCGCTCTCTCTCTCTCTCTTTGAAGGAGCTACTTGTGAAGGCAAAGTTTTGATGAATCTTGGAAGCAATCCAATCGAGTGGAACTTTTCCCTAACGGCATCAGTCCTTTCAGGCTTTGAATTTCGGCTTCTTGTGGCAATGAACTGATTAAATCACCATATATCTTGAGTCACAGGCGCTGAGCGAGCCCTTTTGGGCGAGCCTCTGTCCCATAGACAACACTGTTGACAGATACGGGGTCATTTCAACGGACGAATAAACCTTAACTTGAATGTAATGAATGGACTGAAGTCCCACCGTCTGGCGAGCATGTTGCTTGCTTTTCAACTCTCCAATCGACCGTATGCGTTAGGAAAGCTCTCGGCCAGGGCACTCTTTGGAAAGAATGGATTATTTTCTGTTATCTTCATGTCTAATAACAGGGTGGCATGGCTTCTTTAATCGATAACCCGACTGACACGACGAATTCCGTGGAGATTATGTCTACTCTTCTCTGAGCACAAATTTCTTTCAAGAAGTAATAATAACGCTGCGGTTTTCTTGAATAGAGGGGACGACGTGTGGAACACGAATGTTCCACTTTTGAAAATAATGGCTTTTGGAACTGACTGGCAATGGCGTGTGCGTTTTCGGTGAATGTATTCATCGTATCACATGCACAAAAAAGAAGGCTTGCACAAGTTAGAGGACAAGTTGAATAGCCACTAAACCACCTTTAGGGTGTATGTACTAATCAATGAGGAGGAGGAGGAGGAGGAGGAGGCACAACGTGTGTGTCCCCTTTGCCTCGATACTGAGACTCAAGCACTGGCGATTCGACCGGCATGTTTCTTATTTACCGTGGACACTCACCCACAAACCACTGGACTAGGTACGTACGTAGACGATACGTGCACCATATAATAGGATAGTGCCGAGAAAAAAGCACAATAAATTCAGAATGCAATACATGGAGACCTCATATGAGCCTAATGGAAGTTGAGGGGATAAGGCTGGACAGACGAAAGACCTCGGAAAATGCTGATGTCAATGATTATTTTCATTTGTCCCCTTTGGACCCACATTGGTTGATGTGAAGGGTGACAAAAAAAAATGTGAACTTTCTTTTTCATGTGGAATAAATTGTTGCACATTGACAAGATTTAGGTATATTTTGACATGTGGAAGGATGATAATATTGTCAATCCCAAACAGACAGGTAAGCAAGGTACACACTCTGGTGAACATCGCTTCAATTAAAGGATGGAGGTAAACATTGTTTCCGGATGAAAAAGCAATTATAATCAACAAGTGCAAGTGAGGAGATATTTTTAGTGAACATCCTTACCGCTACTGGGAATGCGATTCCCAGCAGCTCAAGCTGAAAGATTCATCAATCTTATTCTGATTCAGTTCATGAACTGAAAATTCATTTAAAATTTCAACTTGATCGATAAATTGGATCACAAGTTTTGTATTCCTTTTCAAACATTAGTGCATAACAAGACACAGAATCAATCAGAGGTCCCACTTGTGGCAAAAAAATGACCAGGAGAGGGCTTGCTCATTCCATCTGTGCACCGTTATGTGCTGACATATGGAAGAGCACAATCCTAACCACAGACCAATTTTTTTGACCAAGCCATTCGACACGGCTGATATTAAAAAAACGTGGTCAGAGAAACGTGTGACAGCTCTCATTTTCGATGTAGAAATGTTAGTTCCATTGGCATAGTAAACCTTGATACTGTTCAAACAACACCTTTATAATATCAAATAGTAATAAAATGAACGCTCCATGACCAGATATTCCCAGTTAAGGAAGTGAGATTGACGATTTCTCTACGCTCGATTGGAATGAGAAAGAGACAACCCCTTAGCACGGCTTTGAATGGAGTACAAATGAGCCTCAGAAGAGCCACGACCCGGCAGTAAATCTTGAAAACGTCTTCCATGGTCCACAAAAGGAAGGAATATACTACAGAGTATATTAAACATTCTGAAGAAATACGACGAAGCCACATGTACGTTTACGTTTGGCCTTCTTTGGACCAACCACTTCCTCCCGCGAGAGCTGACTTAATATGATTTATTTTCGAGATCTTTTCCCGAGGCCACAAACATTAGTCAGACCCGGAGAACAGCCTTGATTCTGTTAACATGTGGATTTGATTGCAGCGAAGGGATTTGAAGCTAATGTGTTTTCATGGGCTTTCGTACTCCCCAAACCATTGAGTTCTGGAGTTGTGCTTCTGATCCGGTTTTTTTTCGACCCGATCCAAACCCGATTGGATCCAATGCACAACTCTAAACTTGGTTCTGTAGCAGCAAGCAAGGAGTTGGTAACTGCGAATGTATGTTGCTTGAAACTCGAGCGATTAAAAGTGATGAACCGTATGTTTTCCTTTGGAAGGGGAACATTTTCACTTGGTCCTGATCGGTTTCTGTGTTGCATTGTTGACTTGGAAACCAAATGGAACACCAGACAGGTAGTTCGTTCACACAGCTCGCATTAGCTTGGAACAGGTAGTGAAGTAGATTGTACTTTGAGGCTCTGTTCTATTGATGCAGGAACAACTTCTCTCACATATGGTTAAGCCAACTTCAAGAAAGGTTCCGCGAGTTCCACTTGGAAGTCGGAAAGTCAAGACATACTTTCCAAACGCTTGATGCAATTGGCAAGCCTATTTTTATCCCACTCCATTTATCAAAGGTATTGACTGATCGCAATCAGGAATTCAAGGACAATCTACAAGGCTCAATGGTCCTCTTACAACGATGCTTTCAGTTCGTCCCATTCAATGTAATAAAGACACTTGGAGCTTTTTAGAGCGGAACAGATAGCACTCACGACCATCCGGTAAAAGTACGAACTGAAATAAGTCTCTGGTTCAATAATGTTCTGCGAGCATGTTTGAATTTACCACATCTTTCCAGGGACTCTTTTCAGGTTGGTGAGATTTGGAACGCACTTCTTGCCAGATGCTGTCCATGAGAAAGCGGAGAATCGTGAATGGAATAGAAGTCGGAAAAAAACAAGATCTGGGACCCACCGACTCTTTTGGTTGGAAATAACACGGATTGTAAGAAATGAGTGGTGTCTATACAGTCTATACCGGGAAACATTCAACATTATCATATCTCCCCCGTCACTTTAAAACCCTTTTCATTCTCTCCGTCTAAGCTCACATCAATCTCGCTATTAGAGGCCATGCAGTTTTTATGGTACATACCCCGATCTTTCCTGGATTGAGGCAGTGGATATTTAGGCATGTGAGAGGAGATAGGAGAATTGGTCGTAAAGAACCTCATTTTCCTCTTTTCTCGTCTACTAATGGGGCGCCATAATAAGTGATTCTGCCCATCTTATCCTTCAGATCCTCCTCATCTTTCGACACATTGACGACGTGTCTGGCTTTCAGAACTAATGGAACATGACGCACTGCAATTTGTTCCATCCTGCGATATTGAAAGGATCGGAGGTCTTTGCAAGACTTTATTCATATCGAGAGACATTTCTTATCTCTGAAAGCGCGCAGGTGCATTACACCATAACAACTGCATATGGGAACAGAGAAAAATAATCATCGTTACAAAAGGTCACAAGACATCGAATTGTATTTATCAACTGAGGGATTGGTGAGAAAAATTTCATTCAACTGTGCTTCAATGAACAAAAGAGGCGTATAATGAGCGGTTTTCAAGCAGGGGAAATGTCTTCAGATCAACTCTCTTAACCGACCTTTGCCTCCAGAAAACTGTTAGATGCTAACTACGCCCATAATCGGGGAACCTACTTGATACGAATACGGCACTGCCAATCAGAATGAATTGGACGATATGTTAGCCGGCTTCGCTGGGCTGACAAGGCTGACCCCTCCGACCTTAGCGTAAAGTAAAAAAAAAATGTAAAAAAAAAACCTTCGCAAGGGCCATTGCGCCATTGATAATGACACGTAGTAACATTGGGGATCCTTATCACAACAGGACCGCATCATCCCCTCTGAAACACTGGCCCATGTAGCAATAAGGCTTACCGTCAGGTCCGGATCTCAAGGATCAGCCATTTCAAGTAATCATCTTTCAGACTGAAGTTGGCTCCGGAATTTCACAAAAGTATCCCGTGACTGAAGTGGGTGGGTCAACTTTCCAAGGGAGATGGTGCAAGTATTTCTTACCAACCTCAGTTCAAAGTTTCAAGTTTTCTTGAAAGACAGTAATTATAAGTAATTTTATCTCTTCCCATATTCACTGCTCATATCGTTGACTTTTGAAGTTGTTGCTCAATAATTGTTTGTAAACAGCGTTTAAAACTGCAACAAATGAGCTTGAAGTTTGTTCCTAATTGAAGCGGTTTTTAAATATCTGGTTATAGAGCTAAGCAACATTATGACACACACAAAAAACACCACTGTAGTTAAAAAGAGTACGTTAGTACGTTATCCCTGAATCTCATTCTCAATAGGGAAACATATCAGCGGTTGCTCTTGAACCGGGAGCGACTGGTAAGAAAGGCCAAAGACCACGATGAGGGTCACTTGTGAAATCAATATCTAAACTTGTCGTAGTTTTATTTAATTGCAATCATATGATGTTTCCTTTGACTAACACTCTTTCCAATGAGGTTATGGCTTGTAACTGAATGGTTCTATTTTCGAGGGAACTTTTTTCGAATGGGGACAAACTTGCAAACTCTGCCAAATTAAATGCCTGTCATTCTATTTTTGATCACGACACCCTTAGCTTGTAGCCATCTTTGCAGCATTTTCTCTGTAGGAAGTTGATCATTCGTCTCTCTGAACTCTAATTCCAATGTCTTCATCGGCAACCTTTCTTGCTTGTGGACCATAATCAAAATCAATCTGGAACACTTGAAGGGGCTCCTATGCAACGGTCTCTTGGAAAATGCCTCAACCATGAACCAAAGAAGCAACCAATTTGTGGTCTGGAAAACATAACGAGCCCATATGAAAATTTCCATCTAAAAAAAGTGTATCAAATTCAGGTGTTGGAGTAATGCACCAACGTCAGGAAATGTTGAGAATTCTTTGTGGAAATTCACAATCAGGTATTTGTGCCATAGGCAAGGCATTCTTTCGGGGGATTGATATATTGAAGCAGAAAAAAAAAAACTTTTTGCCTTGTGGTTCTACGATGCTATCTGATCCCTTTGTAGTTATCTTACAAAAGCTCCTTCCTTAGATGGAAGGCTCATGATCATTTCTTTTTGTTACATTTAGCCTGAAGAACTCACAAGCAGAGAAGCAGTAACACATCTAAAGAGGTAAAAGAACATACGAACGAATGTATCTGCTTTTGTAATTCTCGTTGAGTTGACAACTGCTCGTTCCCTATCATCTTTTGAGCTAAAAGGGTTGCTCTAACTTAACGACGGTAATGAATGGTTCGAAATTTAGAGTTTGGTAACTTTTGGTTTTCCAATTACCTTTGTCATAAAACTTTAGTACCAACCTTTAATCTTTCCAAGTTCAATACAAATAGAAGATGGGAGCATCTTCGGGGAAGAAATTCGAATCAATCTTAGGGTTTTGACAATTTAAGGAGAAATCTCAAGAACCTCTGAGTTTTACTTAAATCATGTCATTTGAAAATGAAGAGTAATGGTTGCTTTCAACGGAATATGTACTCTCGAAGAGAAAATATTATGCCTTGGCCTTCAAAAAACCAAAACATTGGGTTGATCTTGTGGTGGAATTGTTAGACGTTAGAGTAAATCAATGTTTTGAATCATTATCGCAACCTTGCTGACTCTCTCTAATTACATATTATTTTCTTTCTTGACAATCGTAACTATTGTAATCGAATATTCCATATACAATCTTCACTCCATTCACATCCCTCCATTGTGAAAAACTCATATGAGTACAGATTTATTTACTATACTAAAATAAGAGATTTCGGTATTTCTTGACAGAGTACTTTATTCACTACACTCAATGTAGAACATACTGCATAAGTACCTCATACATGTCCAGGTTAATTGAAACCAGGGTAAGGTACCTCTTATTCCACTTGACGCGCTGTCAGATTGGAAGTAATAATAAGTGGTGAAATACTATTTCCATTGAACGTACTAAGTGTTTCTTCACGCAAAGAAAAATTCCAAACCATTGAGGAATTCAATCATCCTTTACTGTTAGTCAAAGCTCAGTCTGACCTTTGGTTTCGATTTCCATCTAGATTTTCATTGTTGTTGTGTTCCTTAATTTGTCGGAACCACGCGATAAAGGTCAAAGAGCTATCAGAAAGTCCAATCATTGATCTGGTTGAGCAAATAACATTAACTTGACTTTTTCATCTTGTGGAGGATGCGTCCCAATGATTGAAAAAATAATGATAATCGAATCCCAAGTAGTTTCAAACTCTTAGGGTAAAAAGATGGTCATCCAGATGAGTAACGTGGTCCATGACCGATCCAATATGCGCGCATAAAACCACTCAAATCCTTTTTTCTCTCTATTTCTGTCTGAGTGTCTTCGCTCCCTATACGCGTCTACCATCTCGGTAGGCCGAGGTTCGGTTCCACGAGGCAAGGGGATCATACAATTTGTCAACAAGCCTCAGAGTAGAACAAGTAGACCATAAACAAAGTGGCCTCGCCTCAAGAATTGGATCCTCGCCCATATCTCGCTCGTCAAGCCGCTTCGGCAAGAGTACTCGGAACATACGAGTGGAAAGAGGAAGGAAAATCTGTCGATTCCGCTTTTTTTCTTATTTCAGGGTAAGAAACATCTTATATTGCGCAGATTTCCTTTGAATATGGCTGAAACTAATCTAAACATGTCAGCATATGATCTCCTGGACTATATGGGTTCCTTTCAAATTCCATAAAGTTCTAGAACGTCATTGGAATGTTTCTTACTGTTCATGGAGAAGCCGGATTCCAATCCACGGAGATCTCCGTTCAAAATTGAATGGCCTCCGCCACTGGAGGGGCTGTGGTCACCGTTAGTGGTGGGAACTTGGAGGCTAAAGCACCCATAGGCCGAGGCCACACTGCCATTTCGACTGATCACAGGCATTCCCGTGGAAGGCGAAAGCGAATTGTTCCGGGATCGATCGGAATTCGAGATCTGATATTCGGGAAAAAGATCCGATACAGCACTGGAGGGCCTTGCGCTCGACCCTGAATTCTTAGAGGTTTGGGTGGCGAAGGCGTTGGTGACACTGACCCTCGAGGGAGACTGATTCCCGGGCTGATGACGAGTGGCCGCAGCTGCCAAAAGATTACGAACATTGATCTTCTTTTCATTCCGGTCAGGATTGTCTACTGGAGGTGGGGAGACAATCGTCCTGACCGGACCTTGTTTGGTTTGCTTATTCTTGGTCGTTGGTCCGTACATTCCTCCTTCACTCGTTGCACTGTTGGCACTGTTTGGGGCCCCACTCTTTGTCCCTCCACTTTTGCTGGAAATCTTCATCTCCATAGCCAAGAGACACTTCAAGTTTTGTTTTTAAGCTAACGCTCTTGTCAGGAACATCATATTCCTCTTGGGTGGTCGGATGTGCTCTTAAAGGGCGTCTTGGAGCCTAGTATTGCTCACTTGGTATTCCTGAAGTATCACTTTCAGGAAGATTCTGTCACTTTGGATGGAAACGAGCGAGAGAGAGGGTCGACCCCATTGGCCTTGATAC
Source organism: Tigriopus californicus (assembly GCF_007210705.1). Taxonomy (NCBI): domain Eukaryota; kingdom Metazoa; phylum Arthropoda; class Copepoda; order Harpacticoida; family Harpacticidae; genus Tigriopus; species Tigriopus californicus. The sequence continues at coordinate 10,375,118 of NC_081446.1, forward strand.
TCTTCCTTCCCAGCATCCAAAATTGATGTCTTATCGTTGCGTGATTGAACCCATCACAGAACTTCCACCATATACCTACATGGTATAGTCAGAGAACACATACAAAATGTAGACTAAAGACAAGAAGCGAGAGAGACGTGATGCTGACTCCCTTCCTATCTATCTCTTTTCAGGCATAGACACGCTCACCGACACGGAGGGAACTGTCGTTGGACGGTGATCAACCCGACCTAGATGTCTGAGTTGCACGAAATAACTGATCTTGAACTTGTGAAACACAAGATTTTACGTGGCTCTCGAGTCTCAATCCTCCTTCCTTATCTGTTCTCCAGTGTCGCTTTCCAGAACCACGACGACCTTTTCCGTGGTTCCTCGCTCGCTTGCAACCGTTTTTCTGCTTTTCTTCTCTTTCGTCGTCATCGACAACAACTTGTGCGTACCAGCACGTACGATATTGGAGGGACCACCATTTACTTCGCTTTAAGATCCTTTTTGAGTTCCATTTCGGCGGTCGCTCGTTCGGTTGGTCTTTGCGCTCTTGCTCGGGATTTTTTTTCGCTCCAAGGAACGACGGCCTTGAATCATAGAGATGTTAGAGAGGCTCACTCACTTGACCATTAAGTGCAAACAAATACGTACGCGTACATGACTCTTGAAGTTCAAACACGGCCTTTGATCAGAGAGATTTCTAAAAGGAGATCAAGTGCATGACTTTTACCCGACTAGCCAATCATAAGCTTAAGCGGAGAATTGATTTGATAACACGAAAGCTTTGATTTACCACACTCAAAATTCGAGTAAATTTGCAATCCCTTCAACATCTTTTACTTTCCATTTAAAACGTAATTTTACGAAGGTAAGTTTCATAATGAGCCTCGCTGGGAGTTCTAGGAATAAGAACATTTGAAATGGGACGATGAAGGTACATCGCTAATATCAGGTCGATGATTAGAAACGTAACAGTACTGCTAAAACTCTTTTTTGGGGTTCACTCAAACTGTTGTAAGGAAGCCATACGGATCTATGAGTCATAATTTTACTCATCGCTGCAACACAATTTTATGGTAAGCAAGAAAAAGATGTACCGTATCTCAAGCTTAATTGCAAATTGCTTAAGTCATTCATTACACCATTGACCTTGGCTCGTATAACTAAGTAATGAGTAACGACGTGCCTTACTGCGGGAAGGAAGATGGATTACCATGAATAGAGAGTGTATTCTATCAAGGGTGAACGAGTCATAACCATGCTAAATTAAACATCCAGCAAAAACGTCTCCCTCTTGCTCTATCATCAGGATATCGATATTTCTAAAGAAATGTAAGAAGAGGGAATGACGGCACTTGAAGAACATGACATGACCTGTTCAGTACCATTTCTAGACTGTTCGTAGCGCACGCTTAAGGGAAGCTTTGTAAGGACCAAGCAGCACGAAATTGCGTGGAAAAAATAGTGGCTTGGAAAGGATTGGACGAAAACGAAAACGGGGAAAAATGATTGGGTTCAAAATTGGTTTATTATGCAATAGCCGTCAACATAACATTTTTGACGCATATGGTATTCCAAATTGGTAAGTTTCTTAAATGTTGCTTGAAATAAATAGCATTTTGATATTGTACTAGATGCTTCCGGTGTTCATGGCTTAATATCTGGGGGTGGTCCTGTAGTTGTACGCGAACTCCTCTGAACCGCTGACTTCCAAAGAGCACTGAGAAGGCACGCGGTGCTTGTCGGAGT
>NC_081446.1:10377854-10384685 GCF_007210705.1 Tigriopus californicus
GATCCTCCTCATCTTTCGACACATTGACGACGTGTCTGGCTTTCAGAACTAATGGAGCATGACGCACTGCAATTTGTTCCATCCTGCGATATTGAAAGGATCGGAGGTCTTTGCAAGACTTTATTCATATCGAGAGACATTTCTTATCTCTGAAAGCGCGCAGGTGCATTACACCATAACAACTGCATATGGGAACAGAGAAAAATAATCATCGTTACAAAAGGTCACAAGACATCGAATTGTATTTATCAACTGAGGGATTGGTGAGAAAAATTTCATTCAACTGTGCTTCAATGAACAAAAGAGGCGTATAATGAGCGGTTTTCCAGCAGGGGAAATGTCTTCAGATCAACTCTCTTAACCGACCTTTGCCTCCAGAAAACTGTTAGATGCTAACTACGCCCATAATCGGGGAACCTACTTGATACGAATACGGCACTGCCAATCAGAATGAATTGGACGATATGTTAGCCGGCTTCGCTGGGCTGACAAGGCTGACCCCTCCGACCTTAGCGTAAAGTAAAAAAAAAATGTAAAAAAAAAACCTTCGCAAGGGCCATTGCGCCATTGATAATGACACGTAGTAACATTGGGGATCCTTATCACAACAGGACCGCATCATCCCCTCTGAAACACTGGCCCATGTAGCAATAAGGCTTACCGTCAGGTCCGGATCTCAAGGATCAGCCATTTCAAGTAATCATCTTTCAGACTGAAGTTGGCTCCGGAATTTCACAAAAGTATCCCGTGACTGAAGTGGGTGGGTCAACTTTCCAAGGGAGATGGTGCAAGTATTTCTTACCAACCTCAGTTCAAAGTTTCAAGTTTTCTTGAAAGACAGTAATTATAAGTAATTTTATCTCTTCCCATATTCACTGCTCATATCGTTGACTTTTGAAGTTGTTGCTCAATAATTGTTTGTAAACAGCGTTTAAAACTGCAACAAATGAGCTTGAAGTTTGTTCCTAATTGAAGCGGTTTTTAAATATCTGGTTATAGAGCTAAGCAACATTATGACACACACAAAAAACACCACTGTAGTTAAAAAGAGTACGTTAGTACGTTATCCCTGAATCTCATTCTCAATAGGGAAACATATCAGCGGTTGCTCTTGAACCGGGAGCGACTGGTAAGAAAGGCCAAAGACCACGATGAGGGTCACTTGTGAAATCAATATCTAAACTTGTCGTAGTTTTATTTAATTGCAATCATATGATGTTTCCTTTGACTAACACTCTTTCCAATGAGGTTATGGCTTGTAACTGAATGGTTCTATTTTCGAGGGAACTTTTTTCGAATGGGGACAAACTTGCAAACTCTGCCAAATTAAATGCCTGTCATTCTATTTTTGATCACGACACCCTTAGCTTGTAGCCATCTTTGCAGCATTTTCTCTGTAGGAAGTTGATCATTCGTCTCTCTGAACTCTAATTCCAATGTCTTCATCGGCAACCTTTCTTGCTTGTGGACCATAATCAAAATCAATCTGGAACACTTGAAGGGGCTCCTATGCAACGGTCTCTTGGAAAATGCCTCAACCATGAACCAAAGAAGCAACCAATTTGTGGTCTGGAAAACATAACGAGCCCATATGAAAATTTCCATCTAAAAAAAGTGTATCAAATTCAGGTGTTGGAGTAATGCACCAACGTCAGGAAATGTTGAGAATTCTTTGTGGAAATTCACAATCAGGTATTTGTGCCATAGGCAAGGCATTCTTTCGGGGGATTGATATATTGAAGCAGAAAAAAAAAAACTTTTTGCCTTGTGGTTCTACGATGCTATCTGATCCCTTTGTAGTTATCTTACAAAAGCTCCTTCCTTAGATGGAAGGCTCATGATCATTTCTTTTTGTTACATTTAGCCTGAAGAACTCACAAGCAGAGAAGCAGTAACACATCTAAAGAGGTAAAAGAACATACGAACGAATGTATCTGCTTTTGTAATTCTCGTTGAGTTGACAACTGCTCGTTCCCTATCATCTTTTGAGCTAAAAGGGTTGCTCTAACTTAACGACGGTAATGAATGGTTCGAAATTTAGAGTTTGGTAACTTTTGGTTTTCCAATTACCTTTGTCATAAAACTTTAGTACCAACCTTTAATCTTTCCAAGTTCAATACAAATAGAAGATGGGAGCATCTTCGGGGAAGAAATTCGAATCAATCTTAGGGTTTTGACAATTTAAGGAGAAATCTCAAGAACCTCTGAGTTTTACTTAAATCATGTCATTTGAAAATGAAGAGTAATGGTTGCTTTCAACGGAATATGTACTCTCGAAGAGAAAATATTATGCCTTGGCCTTCAAAAAACCAAAACATTGGGTTGATCTTGTGGTGGAATTGTTAGACGTTAGAGTAAATCAATGTTTTGAATCATTATCGCAACCTTGCTGACTCTCTCTAATTACATATTATTTTCTTTCTTGACAATCGTAACTATTGTAATCGAATATTCCATATACAATCTTCACTCCATTCACATCCCTCCATTGTGAAAAACTCATATGAGTACAGATTTATTTACTATACTAAAATAAGAGATTTCGGTATTTCTTGACAGAGTACTTTATTCACTACACTCAATGTAGAACATACTGCATAAGTACCTCATACATGTCCAGGTTAATTGAAACCAGGGTAAGGTACCTCTTATTCCACTTGACGCGCTGTCAGATTGGAAGTAATAATAAGTGGTGAAATACTATTTCCATTGAACGTACTAAGTGTTTCTTCACGCAAAGAAAAATTCCAAACCATTGAGGAATTCAATCATCCTTTACTGTTAGTCAAAGCTCAGTCTGACCTTTGGTTTCGATTTCCATCTAGATTTTCATTGTTGTTGTGTTCCTTAATTTGTCGGAACCACGCGATAAAGGTCAAAGAGCTATCAGAAAGTCCAATCATTGATCTGGTTGAGCAAATAACATTAACTTGACTTTTTCATCTTGTGGAGGATGCGTCCCAATGATTGAAAAAATAATGATAATCGAATCCCAAGTAGTTTCAAACTCTTAGGGTAAAAAGATGGTCATCCAGATGAGTAACGTGGTCCATGACCGATCCAATATGCGCGCATAAAACCACTCAAATCCTTTTTTCTCTCTATTTCTGTCTGAGTGTCTTCGCTCCCTATACGCGTCTACCATCTCGGTAGGCCGAGGTTCGGTTCCACGAGGCAAGGGGATCATACAATTTGTCAACAAGCCTCAGAGTAGAACAAGTAGACCATAAACAAAGTGGCCTCGCCTCAAGAATTGGATCCTCGCCCATATCTCGCTCGTCAAGCCGCTTCGGCAAGAGTACTCGGAACATACGAGTGGAAAGAGGAAGGAAAATCTGTCGATTCCGCTTTTTTTCTTATTTCAGGGTAAGAAACATCTTATATTGCGCAGATTTCCTTTGAATATGGCTGAAACTAATCTAAACATGTCAGCATATGATCTCCTGGACTATATGGGTTCCTTTCAAATTCCATAAAGTTCTAGAACGTCATTGGAATGTTTCTTACTGTTCATGGAGAAGCCGGATTCCAATCCACGGAGATCTCCGTTCAAAATTGAATGGCCTCCGCCACTGGAGGGGCTGTGGTCACCGTTAGTGGTGGGAACTTGGAGGCTAAAGCACCCATAGGCCGAGGCCACACTGCCATTTCGACTGATCACAGGCATTCCCGTGGAAGGCGAAAGCGAATTGTTCCGGGATCGATCGGAATTCGAGATCTGATATTCGGGAAAAAGATCCGATACAGCACTGGAGGGCCTTGCGCTCGACCCTGAATTCTTAGAGGTTTGGGTGGCGAAGGCGTTGGTGACACTGACCCTCGAGGGAGACTGATTCCCGGGCTGATGACGAGTGGCCGCAGCTGCCAAAAGATTACGAACATTGATCTTCTTTTCATTCCGGTCAGGATTGTCTACTGGAGGTGGGGAGACAATCGTCCTGACCGGACCTTGTTTGGTTTGCTTATTCTTGGTCGTTGGTCCGTACATTCCTCCTTCACTCGTTGCACTGTTGGCACTGTTTGGGGCCCCACTCTTTGTCCCTCCACTTTTGCTGGAAATCTTCATCTCCATAGCCAAGAGACACTTCAAGTTTTGTTTTTAAGCTAACGCTCTTGTCAGGAACATCATATTCCTCTTGGGTGGTCGGATGTGCTCTTAAAGGGCGTCTTGGAGCCTAGTATTGCTCACTTGGTATTCCTGAAGTATCACTTTCAGGAAGATTCTGTCACTTTGGATGGAAACGAGCGAGAGAGAGGGTCGACCCCATTGGCCTTGATACTCTTCCTTCCCAGCATCCAAAATTGATGTCTTATCGTTGCGTGATTGAACCCATCACAGAACTTCCACCATATACCTACATGGTATAGTCAGAGAACACATACAAAATGTAGACTAAAGACAAGAAGCGAGAGAGACGTGATGCTGACTCCCTTCCTATCTATCTCTTTTCAGGCATAGACACGCTCACCGACACGGAGGGAACTGTCGTTGGACGGTGATCAACCCGACCTAGATGTCTGAGTTGCACGAAATAACTGATCTTGAACTTGTGAAACACAAGATTTTACGTGGCTCTCGAGTCTCAATCCTCCTTCCTTATCTGTTCTCCAGTGTCGCTTTCCAGAACCACGACGACCTTTTCCGTGGTTCCTCGCTCGCTTGCAACCGTTTTTCTGCTTTTCTTCTCTTTCGTCGTCATCGACAACAACTTGTGCGTACCAGCACGTACGATATTGGAGGGACCACCATTTACTTCGCTTTAAGATCCTTTTTGAGTTCCATTTCGGCGGTCGCTCGTTCGGTTGGTCTTTGCGCTCTTGCTCGGGATTTTTTTTCGCTCCAAGGAACGACGGCCTTGAATCATAGAGATGTTAGAGAGGCTCACTCACTTGACCATTAAGTGCAAACAAATACGTACGCGTACATGACTCTTGAAGTTCAAACACGGCCTTTGATCAGAGAGATTTCTAAAAGGAGATCAAGTGCATGACTTTTACCCGACTAGCCAATCATAAGCTTAAGCGGAGAATTGATTTGATAACACGAAAGCTTTGATTTACCACACTCAAAATTCGAGTAAATTTGCAATCCCTTCAACATCTTTTACTTTCCATTTAAAACGTAATTTTACGAAGGTAAGTTTCATAATGAGCCTCGCTGGGAGTTCTAGGAATAAGAACATTTGAAATGGGACGATGAAGGTACATCGCTAATATCAGGTCGATGATTAGAAACGTAACAGTACTGCTAAAACTCTTTTTTGGGGTTCACTCAAACTGTTGTAAGGAAGCCATACGGATCTATGAGTCATAATTTTACTCATCGCTGCAACACAATTTTATGGTAAGCAAGAAAAAGATGTACCGTATCTCAAGCTTAATTGCAAATTGCTTAAGTCATTCATTACACCATTGACCTTGGCTCGTATAACTAAGTAATGAGTAACGACGTGCCTTACTGCGGGAAGGAAGATGGATTACCATGAATAGAGAGTGTATTCTATCAAGGGTGAACGAGTCATAACCATGCTAAATTAAACATCCAGCAAAAACGTCTCCCTCTTGCTCTATCATCAGGATATCGATATTTCTAAAGAAATGTAAGAAGAGGGAATGACGGCACTTGAAGAACATGACATGACCTGTTCAGTACCATTTCTAGACTGTTCGTAGCGCACGCTTAAGGGAAGCTTTGTAAGGACCAAGCAGCACGAAATTGCGTGGAAAAAATAGTGGCTTGGAAAGGATTGGACGAAAACGAAAACGGGGAAAAATGATTGGGTTCAAAATTGGTTTATTATGCAATAGCCGTCAACATAACATTTTTGACGCATATGGTATTCCAAATTGGTAAGTTTCTTAAATGTTGCTTGAAATAAATAGCATTTTGATATTGTACTAGATGCTTCCGGTGTTCATGGCTTAATATCTGGGGGTGGTCCTGTAGTTGTACGCGAACTCCTCTGAACCGCTGACTTCCAAAGAGCACTGAGAAGGCACGCGGTGCTTGTCGGAGTAAACAGTGGGCAGAGCCACGAGCTCGTCAATGATCTCTCCAGCCTTGGCACGAGCCAAGAACTGCTCAGCCTTGGTGGAGGGCCAGATCAAACAGGCGTAGTCCAGAACGTCAGTCTTCATGATCTCAGGGCGAGAGTTGCCCGTGCAAACGCGGATTGGACGCTTGGAGAAGCAGATGCGGTTCTCCTCCCTCTTGAAAAGATGGGTCCCGGTGATGGGCTTGCGGCTCATGCTGGCACGGGTCAACTTCTCCAAAGGAGTGGGCAAGTTCTTGGGACGCGAGCATTGGCTCAATTCGTGCTCGAACTCCTCTCGGTCTTCAGAGGGCACTCCAGGACAGTTGTTCTTCTTGATCATGTAGGTGTAGGCATTGAAACGATCGTGTCGCATCAAGCATTGCTTGGGTGTTTGCAAATCGGCCGTGTTCTCAAGGTTGAGATCACCGCAGAGTCCGCAAGCACGGTTGTGCAGGATTTGAGGGGCCACAATTTCAATCTTCTTCCCATCATAGAAGACCTCTAGTCCTTCCTCTGGGTTATAGACTGAAACCACGGAGTCCTTGCTGCGGAAGATGTTCAACACAACATGACCAGTCTGGGACGACCGCTTGACGTAGAGCTCTCCCACGGGGATGTCCTTGTGCTCACCATTGATCTTGATGTCTACCTTGCCGCCCAGATGCTCTTTTCGGCCCCAGTTCATGGTGACAACGTTGGTTCCAAGGATGACCTTGACATTCTTGTACGAGTTGGACACGCCCTCGGCCAAGACGGCCAAAGGACGCTTGTTAGAGCAATCCTTGAACAAAAGGTG
>NC_081446.1:10385257-10408134 GCF_007210705.1 Tigriopus californicus
TACCATTACGGAGCGACAAGGGCATGAAACCGCGGATGGCGTAAGGCAAAGTGATCTTGTGGTACTTCATCTCAACGGGAGAGGTGATCTTCAGCTCAGCCATGCGACCCGAGCGGGACACTCTCACCTCACCCTCCAAAGTTTCAGTACCTCAGGCAACTTGGTCTCACAAACAGCTTCCATTTCGTAGACAGGATGCTCGGGCGTGGTCATCTTGATATCAACAAAAGCCTTAATATCCTTGTTGTTGTTGCTGACTTTGCGGCCAAACACTCCCATAACCTCGACCTTGCGCTCACCATGGTAAGCAGATCGAAGAGAGGATTCAAAGTTGAGACCATGAACACGTCCAGTTCCAGTTTGTTGTCCTTGAAGGGCTCTTTCCATGTGCTGGATGGTGCGGCGCTTGCTCAAGCATTGGTCTTTCTTATCTTGGCAGATCTCTCGCTCATAACGGCGGGACTCTTCACAGATGCGTTTAGCCTGTTCACAGACATGGACAGCCTTGCGGCACTCGCGCTTCTTCTCATCAGACAAGGATCCAGATTCAGATTGTTGCTCGCAGATTTCCTGAACAGTTTCAGCAGCACGCTCAAGCTGACCAAGAGCCTGTCGATGACAGATCTCAGCCTCTGACTGAGTTTGATACGATTCTCCACATATCCTTCTCAAGTGTTCCTCTTGAGACACACCCTCCTCCGAGAGCAATTCCAAGTCACCTCCTTCCACGTGTTGGCCACGAACTGAAAGGAATAGTATCTTTTGGGATCAAGACTGGCACATTGACATTGTCAATTAAGCTCAAATCATTGGATCTCACCAGAAGAGATTCGGGTCCTAATTTCTTTGGTTTGAGAAGCCTCCACATCCCAAACAAGTTGGAAGGAGAAGTATCTGATCGAGGGAACCATGAGTCCGGTGTGGAAAGCAGATTGGATATTTTGGTACGACATCTTGTTGATGACGTAACCAAAGTCGAAATGTCTGTAATCAGTGGCAAATTTGGCGTTCAAGTTCACGCCGAATCTCTCACCAAGTTTGAACTCTTGCTGTGAACGAAATGAGAAAAAATGTCATTCGTAAATGTGTTTGTTTTCTCATGGGATTGATGGAAAGTTCAACGCATCAAAAAGAAGTGTTTGCTTCGACTTACCTTGATAAGGTTAGTGGACACGATGGTCTTGGCACTGGAGTCCTTGAAAGTGGGCACCAAACGGGTCAGATCCCGAGTGAAGGTGTAGGGCTTGACGAAAACGTGGATGAGTTCAACCTTGGTGTTGACCTGCTCAGGCTTCTTCAAAGTCAAGGTCAATTGACCGGGCTTGTTGATCTCAGCCTTGACGGCAGAACAGCCATTAGCATGGAGACCCATTTCGACACCGGCACCAATGAATTGTTTGGTGAAAGGAGACACAACACCTAAGGTGGTTTCCACCTTGATGTTGGCAATGGGCTTGACTTCGGCCTTGAAGTACTTCTCAGAGTCACGGGACTCTAGCGATCCTGTGTTAGTGGATTACGAGCCCTTGTAGGCCAAGACGACAGGTACAGTCTTGCGCACGTACAAGAGGAAACCAGCTTCTGAGGGTCCGAAGGATTCCAAATTGAGCAGATTCTGGAGACGAGTCTTTTGGAAGGTCTGTCCTTCACTCAACTCGGCGCCTCGGAGCTTCTCAGACACCAGGTTCAAGATCTCAATTTAGGTCTTGACGTCCAAAGCTTAGAAGGTTTCTAAACCAAGCATCTTGAGTTGAGCCATAGCAGCGGGAGTTCGACCATGCCGGTCTTGAATCTTGAGCTCTTCGTTAACCTTGTTCAATTGTTCCTCAACCTTGTCAGTGACTTCGCTCTTGTAGCCCAGGTAGTCAAAGACCTTGTCCATTACCTTATCCATGCTCTCGGTGTAAATAGCAAAGGACAGACCGCGAATTTCCCACAGACCGCCAAAGAGCTTGGTGGAGAAGGAAACACGAGTTGGGATTAAGGATTCTTCAGTTATGACGTATCTCAATTGGGAGCTGGCAGCAGTTCGGAGGTACTCGACAAATTTCTGGCTGTAGATGTTGTGGGAGAATTGGATGCCATATTGGAAAGGCTTCACCAAGTGCAGGAGAGTCTTGGCTTTCAAGCCAACGGGCTTCAATTCGGGGACCTCAGTTTGAGGGAGATACTTCAGGGTCGAGTACATGAAGGAGGCAACTTGCTTGGAGGGTTCAAACCAGCTACGCAGAGCCATCTTTTGAAGCTCGGCCACTGAGGGCTGGCTCCACGGCAGGACAGCCACGGCGGCAATTCGGACCTCAGTGTGTTCGGCCAGGTTGTCAATCAGAGCCAAAAGGACGGGACGCACCACGGTGGGTTCCAGCTTAGCCAAGCGCTTCAGGGAGTAGACAGCCATGGAGCGGGCCATAGGCTTGGAGCTCATCTTGCCTTCAATCACACGGGTCAAGGGCAAGAGGGTGTTCTTGTGACCAAGCTTGCCCAAAGCACTAATGTACACGAATTGTTCCACATCCTTCTCGCTGTTGCGGTTTTGCAATTGTTGCTCAAGGTAGGGAATGTATTGCTCAGTGATGAAGGAGGAGTCTGGATTGCAGAAGCGACCGTAAATCCTGACTGGGTACTGATTGTAGCTGGTAGAGGGGTTCACGCAAGCCAAGTAGACCAAGTTGCTCAGTTCCAAAAGACCTGATTGATAAGCTTGACGATCGCCCTTCACAGACTTGACCATCTGGAAGAGCTCCTTGAAAAGTTCCTCGGTGGGAGTGCGAACATTGCGGATGGCATTTCCAACCAAGTAAGCCTTGTTCCGCGATTCCATGCGCCCACCCTGGATCTTCTCCTTCAGAAGAAGCACACAAGGGTTGCTTCCAACCATAGCGAGCATGTCCTCAAAGATTTCCACGGCAGTCACTCGTTGGGATCCATGAGAGAAGGAGCTGGTGATCTTGTGATCGATCTCCTTGAGGTCATTGTAGTTCAGAGAACGGAGAGATTGGACAACGGTGGAGATGTAGCTGGCCACATCACCCTTATTGGCACAAGACTGGGTCTCCTCGTGGATCTTGTTGACAATATCTTTGATCTCTTCAACAATCTTGGTCTTCAACTCGTTCTTGGCGATGGGGTTGGGGATCAGGTTTGAAGCTGAGCGCATGTCAGGCTTGGGAAGAATGGGCATGAAAGGAGATTGTCCTTCAGTGCCGGGAACCACCTCCCTGGTGGCCTCCTCGGGGCTCAAGCGGTCATTAGCCTTGGGGTACTGGTACACGAGGGACTTCTTTTCCTTAGGCTGGTTAGGTTTGGGAAGGGGAGTGAAATCACCCGACTTAACCTTGATCAAAACCAAGGTGATGCGAGCAGTGGACTTCAGGGTCTCTTCGGTATTCCAACCAATGGGTTGAGAAACAATCGAGTTCTCAGTGTTGGCCTCACGGATGTAGAATTGCTCCTCACTTCCGCATACAATGTATCGGGTAGAGGACAGATGCTATTTTGTACATAGAAGAGAAGAGAAACCACCAAATCAAATGAATGAATTACTCCAAGGACACAAATAGCTCTTTGTATGTATGTAGAATCGAATCAACGGTGGGATGATGCACTTACCGTGAACATATCCTTGCAATTAGACTTGGTCACATCACAAGAGCTCTTGAGTCCGATCCATTGTTGGAACACGGGGCGCTCACGGCAGTTGTCAAAGTTCCTGGTCTTGGTCACCTCGTAGTAGGTCTTACCACGGCAGGCTTCATCACCCTCGGATTTGGGTCCGGAAAGGATGCCCAACTCCCTGAGCTCTCTCTCCTCTTCAATCCATCTGCTCTCCAACTCGTTGGCTTGGTACTTGGCCAAGGGGTTGACGGTGTAGATGGTCTCGCAGTCTCCAAGGATGGAGCTCTCCTCGGTGGTGAAGAAAGTGGGACGCTCATCCGACATGATGCTCTTGGGGATTTCGTTGCTACCGATATCCTGGCGACGGGAGGCGCTCAAGTCCATCTGAAGTTGGGATAGCAGAGCCTTCTTGATGTTGGTCACCACGACGGGCTCATCACGCTCAACAAAGAGATTCTCGATGACACCAGCCTTCAAGTGGACCATGAAGGCGGTCTCCAAAGGACGGCGGAACTCCTCAGGAAGCTCTTGGCTACCTTCAGGGATCTGGGGACGTCCATGCACGATGGGCAAATCCTTGTTGACGACCACGAACTTTGAGTTCTCGAACTTGATGCGGAGCGAGTAGTCGGAGAAGACTTGGACCCTGATGATGGAGCTCAACTCCATGCCACCATATTGAGCACGGATCTCCTCCAGACCAGTGATCTGGGAGGTGGTCCACCGGAAGGCGAGCTCATGATTGGGGATCCAGCCATAATGGGCGGTAGAGTTGCACAGGGCAACACTCACTGTTGGTGGAAAGATAGGTACAATTGACGTAAGCCCGGGACTTGAACACTTTAAATCCCATAACAAGTTAAGTTGTCTTTCTTTCTGTCACATTCTCTCACTCTAACTATTAATGCTGTTACTTACCAAATAGAGCCAAAGCAATGATAGACTTCATGGTCAACACAAAAGTTGATGTCTATTGGACGAGTCAATTGACTGACAACTTTTACTCATCTGGACCATCCTTTTATACCCAAATGAAGACATTCAATTTTGAATCGTTGGCAAAAACTCGAGGCTCGAGACTATCAACGTGTCTGTTTTTTTCTTGCCTTCTCTTTTTTGTCAACTCATATGTGTTGTGCACTGGATGTTCGACAAGATATTTCACGTTCTTCAATAGAGAGGAGAATGGTGATATCGTTAATTGTTTATTTTTACTTACAAGACATTCGATATGATGATTTCTTTGCTTTGCACTGGAGCGCATCAGAGGAATTTTCGAAGTATTAGAATGTTTCTAATCGTTTTTGTTTCTTCATAGAATTAGTCAATGGTTATTTTTTTTTTGTAAAGAAATTGCCACTGGCTCAAGGAATGCGCAGGTTTCGGGGCACTCAAAAGGTAATGAGGGTCACATTTAAATTATACGTTTTCAGAGTGGTAGTACTGATACCTCTCAAACATCACGCCTGAATTGAGAGATTCCAAATTGATTCTTTGTCGCGAATTTGTTAAAGCTTTCGCACATTTCTATGAATGAATGTCTTGGACCTTTTTAGTCTAAATTTTGAATATAGCAAAGAAAAAAATGCTGAAAAATTATGTCCTGAATCCAATTTCCATCTACATATACGACATTGACAAGAGTTCGGAAAATACATATCTTTCAAAATGCTTGTCCTGAAGATTTAAAGATTTGGCGATGGTTAAAGCAACAAAAGTGTCAATTATATGCACAGTAAAATATGTCAGACTGGATGAACATTCTTTTCTACGAGAGCAGACAAAACTGTTACTGAAAATAGATGAATATTGAATTGCTATACCAGGACATCAAAAATGATTTCCCGACAGCTTTGCGGCTGAATATCCCGAGTTATAGAGTAGATAGAGAGGGTCTTTTGACTTCTACTGAATGTAGCGACAATGAGGGATGAGGGACTTTTTTATGTAAACTCTAAGCGAAAGATGAACCACCTTGTTGGGCCTTTTGAGGTTGCTGGAGAAGCCATTAGCAATGTAGAGGCTGTGGCTAACATGCTTGGAGATCACTTCTCCAATGTGTTTTCAACCCCACTGAGTTCAGAAGCAACAGCTCATTGCTCTGAAGATGAGTCTATTGAGATTGTCAAGGTTAGTCACTTTCAGCAATCTGATGATCTCATAGTTACAGATAAAGATGCTTTAGAGGCCATCAGGCACTTGAGGCTTTCAAGTTCTCTTGGTCCTGATGGTGTGACTTCTCAGTTTCTGACGAGATGCTCACAGGTTCTTGCTCCTACTTGCTGCGTTGCATCTTGAATCAGGGCAAGTTTCCATCTTCACTAAAGTTAGCTTATTACGTTGTTCGAATTTTTAAAGGGCTAAATAAGTCAGCCCCCAGTAACTATACACGCCTGGCCCTGATTCCAGACTAGGTATATGATGCTTTCAACGAAGGGCATTAGGCCTACAGTGTTAAGGAAGGGTGGGACTACGTGCTGACGAAATATCAAGTTCCTCTACGGCTAAAAATTTTCGACTTTTTAGTAATTTGGTTAATATGGGTGAATACTTTTTATCCCTGAGAAGGTTTTTCAGGTTGGCGAAAACTAGCTCACTTTTAAACGATGCACGGTGATATGATCTCAATCACCAACATCAAAAGTTCAATGAAAAATAATCTTGAATCAATTTTAGCTGATGCGGTTATAGAAATATGTAGACTTTATATGTAGATTTTGAGCCGTAGAGGAACTTGATATTTCGTCGGCACGTAGGCCTACCCGTCCTTAACACTGTAGGCCTAATGCCGTTCGTTGAAAGCATCATATGCCTAGTCTGGAATCAGGGTCAGGCGTGTATAGGCCGATTTCTCTCACTTCGAACATTGCGAAGGTGTTTGAGAAGATCATGAAGTCCACACTTGTTGAAATTGTTGAAGTAAATGTAGTCCATCCTCCTAGCCAACATGGGATCCGAGCACATTTTAGCATGGTTACCCAACTGCTTGAACATATATAACAGATTATTGAGGAACTACAGAGACATGAGTCAGTTGATATTGCCTATCTTGATGTTGCCTATCTTGATTTTGCCAAGGCCTTTGATACAGTAGATCATGACCTTTTGTTGAATAGACTTCATGTCATTGGGATCCAAGGCAAGGTTCTCAATTGGATAAGATGCTTCGTTCATGAAAGGAAGCAAATTGTTAAGGTCAAGGGATCCCTTAGTGACATACATGATGTCAAGTCAGGTGTTCCCCAAGGCTCCATGTTAGGGCCCCTCCTTTTTATAGTAATCGTTGCACCCAAGGGGGTGCGTTCGGCTTGTTATGGCTTACAATATTCGCCAGATGTCGCTCCAAACGCCTACATGGGCAGAACAAGGGATGTTCGTGTTCACAATGTATAGTGTGCGTTCGAAGATGCCTTATAAAGATGCTTTATTAAGCATCCATTGGCGCGTCTATAAAAGAAAATTTATGTCAAAATGCTAGCCGAACAATTTGGGAAGCATTTAGTTTATGACAAACAGTTGTTCTTCTTTGGACTGTATACAAACAAACCCTCCGATCATAATAGTTTGCCAAATACGTATTTTGATTTCGATATCTGACCAAATGAATATGCCAGCGGTCATATCTATAACTACCTTTTGTGCTTTGAATTCATTTAAAATTTCCGTTCATGCACGATAAATAAAAGATGATTGAAATAATAAGCATGTAACAAAATGAGAGATACAAGCACAAACCAAACGTCGTGTTTATTAGCAATCTCCTCAGATGTTAGTTGTATTAAATTCTAGCTGGAGGCCTGTTTTACTTTTCTATGAACTATACCGTTAGCTAACAGATTGATAACTTTTCTATAGGTTTCCGAAATTCAATTTTGGCAATAAATAGTAACTTTTTTTTACATATTTTTCAGTTCAAATCAAGCATGAATAAATGGACAACAATTTTCCTTGAATATCACAGTACTATTCATCAGCAGATCACAGGTTGAAATCGTGGTCCCGTATTTTATCCTAAGGTCACGTCAGTAATGTTAATATATAAATAAAATGAGAGCATAAAACAGGGTTTAATTGATATGTATATTGATAACCAGGTTAAAATAAAGATGACATTGACCACAATCAGCTCATTTTTCAGGAATAAGTAAGATAAACGCTATTTAAGAGGAATAGTGATGGAAATTTTGGTAGTTGTAGAGTAGAGGATGGCTCGATTGAACAGATTGCCAATCTTGTGGCCAGACAATTGGGTGCGACCGTCAATATTCCAAAGAGATGTTGGTCCCAGGACAATGATATGATGCCACATTGTTGACCTGGAAGAGCATGGTTTGTCCGGAAATTGCGTCCGAAAAGGTCAGGTTCCCAACAATTGTTCAGTCAATGGCAAGGGGCTCAAATTTGCTCATGAAATGCATCCATGCATTATTGGCATACAAAGACCCTCAGAGGAATGTCCTGAGTAATTTGAAAAGGGAGTCATTGGCCGCTTTCAGGATGAGCTGGGGGAGCTGGGACGCCATAAGCGAAGGCCATGGACGAAGATGAGCGCTGGGAAGGTCCCGCATCCTTGACTTGTTGATAAATCATTAACAAAATATGGTTGGCTGGGTGAAATACAGTAAAACAGTAGTAAAAGCTGTTGACGACTTCAGTTAATGTGGAGTTGGTGGAGGGCAATGAAAACCCATGGCCTGGGTCATGATGCCATTAACATGAAGGCTATTCTTGATCCAAGTCTGGGAGAGAAACAATCTGAGATGGCCAATCAATTCAATAGCTGACCTATTGCCTGAACATACGTACTTCGTGGAGAGATGCTTGGCGTGTTTTAAATAGTATTGGTTGAAGCCATCCAGTCAATCCAGGGCCGGTGGGAACGATTTATGGACCATTAAAGCCAAGCAACCGCCAATCGAGTGAGTCAGTCGAAGAGCTAGACCCAGTCTGTAAGCTTTCGTTTTCATGGACAACACTGGTGGGTGGGAAACGGGAGGGAGAACGGCAATAAGGGGCTGGATGTCTTGAAGCGTGGGCCTTCAAGTGCAGAGGCGGCCAAGGGCGGAATGACGGCTATGACCACAAGTAATAAGCGGCCAAGAATCTGTAGGGGGGATGATGCAGTTGCCTCTGATCTGATCTAAATTGAATCAGTCTTTGGATGAGGTAAAGTAATCCATCCACCACTTGCTTGGCGAGCTCAAGCCTTGTTCACGGCAGGGATGTGGGTCACTCTACTGCTTGAGCAACCGTAAAGTAAAGAGTAGTACCGTGGCGTCTCACGCTTGATAAATGGATCAAAGCCGGGCAAAGGACTCGTTCATGTGTGAACAGGTACATGAGAAGGAAAACTGTGGAAGACATTCAAACGGTTGATTGGTTTTGGCACCGATTGGCACACCCAAACGTGTTACAACTAGGGCACATGTTGAATTAATCCTTGATTTACCTCTCTGATTCTGGCGTCCTTCTCGAGCACTGAATGATTGTTTTGCCCATGTAGCATGACGTCATCAGCGTTATCAACAGCTGAACTCGATTAAGACACCTACCGAATTTGAAGAGGCCAGCCCACTAGACAGCCGAAGCAGCCTGAAAAGAAAGCGCCCCCCTTGAGACGCACCATACGCCTTCAATCCCTGTCAAAGTGAAAAGGCGATAGAGGCGGGAAAGCCAAACTGAACGAAAATCGTCATTTTCAAGGTCAAAGTTTCAGATGTTCCATTCAATAATTTTGTCCAAAAATGTTACTACAATACATTTTTGTAGCCGTTTCAGAACCAATCACAACTAGAATCCTTTTTGCATCATACTCTGGGCTAGAAGGAAAAACGTTCAAACCAGTGCATTAAATCTCAAGCTAATTTTCAAAGTTTGTCAAAGTTTCATATGTTCCAGCCAATAGTTTTGTCCAAAAATGTTACTACAACACGACATTTTTGTAGCCGTTTCAGAACCAATCACAATTAGAATCCTTTTCACATCATTCTCTGGGCTAGAAGGAAAAAGCCTTCAGACCAAAACATAAATCTCAAGCTAATGTCGGCAAATCTCCTATGTACTGAAAACTTGATGATGGTCGGAATGCAAAAATAACTCCAAATTGCCCCTAAGCTAGATTTCACAAGAGATTGCCGCTTCTTCAATAGAATGATCATTTATCAAACAAAACTTAGTGGCTAANTCATTTTCAAGGTCAAAGTTTCAGATGTTCCATTCAATAATTTTGTCCAAAAATGTTACTACAATACGACATTTTTGTAGCCGTTTCAGAATCAATCACAACTAGAATCCTTTTTGCATCATACTCTGGGCTAGAAGGAAAAACGTTCAAACCAGTGCATAGCTTAGCTAATGTCGGCAAATCTCCTATGTATTGTAAACTCGGTGATTGCCAGAATGCAAAAAAACTCCAAATTGCCCCATGTTAGATTTCAAAAGAGATTGTCGCTTTTTTCATTTCATGATCAGTTTTCAAACAAAATTGAGTGGCTAAGATTAGGGTGCTTGTCAGAGAAAAGTCAGTCCAACCAAGCCATTTGAGACTTTGCTTTGAACACATTTTGGTAGGTGGGCAGCAGGGTGTCCGGCTGATTGACTTCACTTGCGTTACTCAGTTTCAACCACAGCAAACAAACGAGCCATCAACTCAATGGCTCCCTGAATTCGGAACTTGATTTTGAGAATCACGTAACTAAATGTGTTCAAAGCCAATCCCGTTCGCACACAACAAGCAGCCGGCAGGGAGGCAAGAAAATCTCAGAAATCTCGTGAGTGTCGCTTCTCTGACTAGCCCTCTAGGTAAGATTAATACAAAAAAGAATGCTTCACCTAACATGACTACGCCAAAGAATTGGTCAAAAGCAAAATTAGTGACCCTTGGAAAATGTAGAATTTTTAAAGCTGTCGAGCCCCAATTGCTTGAAATTATTAATACCCATGTGAAGCTTTCCATCTATATCAGGTTCAAGTGATGGTGGAGAATAGGCTTCAATACATGAGAAAAGGTGAGCAAGGCATGGTGACTGTGCAAGGCGTTTTGTACTACCCGTAATGGTGCATCTACGTGACAAATAATTAACCATTTCACAAACATTGTTTCCTATTTCACAAACATTGCTGGCCATTTCACAAACATTTGTCTGTTTGAACATATTGAAAGATTGTTTGCCAAACAGAAAATGTTTCATGGACGACAGCATCCTCACTAGCCATCCCAACCAAGGTATCCATTTTCAGCCATTATAGACCTTAACTCCTCTCAATCAATGATGGTTAATGTGAAGGAAGATGGATTGGATGTGGTTCATTTTGAAAAACACCAACCCAGAACCCAAGATTATCACGAGGCCTGGAATTGTCACTCAATGAACAAAGTCATCAGATGTTAATTCAGTTGTCACCCATCTCCCATCCATAATTGATCAATCAACACCAATCTCCGGAATCGGGATTCATCTCCTCCTGTCCAGATAATTAGCCTTGAGAAGAAACAGCTGCAGGATCATGTTCCGGAAAATAACCACTAGATGACAATACCCCAAAGGTCAACGAACAAATTCGAATAGGCATGGATAAGTAGCTTGGAAGACCACAGAATCTCCGGTGCGATTGCAAAACTAGTTTGTGCTAGGGAACCCATACTACATTTTTCACTCATTTTGAGATAACTGCACTGATTAGAGCAAAAAAGCAATGAACATTTAAATTGCTTACAAGGTTGAGTGATTCAATAATTGTCTTGACGATCCGTCGAGAGCGGCAATGAGAGGTTATTATATTCCGGGTCGTGCGCCTAGAAACTTTTTTAAGGGAAATTAATGTATGCTATCAGTTTGGCCGGAAGTAAAAGGAAAAAAATATTTTTGTCGCAATGAAAATCTCAAAACAGACAGGATTGTGACTACCTTTGACAGCCGAAATGAACCTCCTTTCAAGGTCCCTTGGCGCCAGCAGTCATATTGTCAAAGAAAACCAAGAAATCGATAGGTTAGGCGTGTCGAAATTAGATTAGAACTGTGTTACTTTTTTAAACTTGGTCTAACCTATTCAAACCTAAACTAACCTTACCTGACCTAACCCCACCTAAACTAACACGATATTAGTAACCCTTAAAGTCTCTATCTAAACCTTTAACAAATTTTAAAACGAGCACCGCCAACTATTTGGTGTAGAATAACGTTTATCCTTGATGGAGCCAACCCAAAGCTAGGTGGATGCCTTGACCTGCTTTGAAGACTGATCTGATTGAAGTTGGATCAGATCAGACACAACAGAATCATTGGTTCATGGGGGTTCTTAGTCGGTTATTGGTTGCTGCCATTTAGCCCTCAGCCGACACACACAAACATGATCAATCCTCTGCGGCCATGAGACTAAAGCATCAAGACCACCCAGCTTCTTTTGGTTTTTTTCCGCCCACTTCCCGCCCGCCAATTGTAGCCATGAAAGCCAGATCTTAAGCCATATAGTCCTACCCAATGTGCTCTAATGGCCAATAAATCATCCAACCGGCCACCGGTCCATGATTTAATAACTAGCCTGCATAGCTTCACATACTATGTACACTCAGGGATTACGCCAGTCAATGGATTGATTGGGCATCTCAAATTATTTCTCTCCCAGATGGGCTTTAAGAACGGCCTTGTCAATACCATTATGACTCAGGCCATGGTTTTCTTTAAGGTCGACTACCCTCCAACAATTTCCACATAAACTAAAACCGTTAATAGCTTTGAGTGCTGCGTGATGGTTTCACCCACCCAGATACATTTGACCCATCATTTGAAAACCAGCCCAGGGTTCTGGACCTTCATCGCACTCAACTTCTCCTAAGACTTTCACTTACAGCAACCCAACTCTGCCCAATTCCACTTAAAGCCGCCAATGACACTAGCCCATACCTCCGAGTGCCTTAAAATGCCAATAATGCATGGAGGCAATTTGTATGTGAAATTGTGCCCTTCATCACAAACACTCGTATCATCTTGATCAATTTTTTTTCTCTCACCATATTTATGTGTTTACGTTACTGACATGACCTTTGGACTATATATGGTTCTCATATTTCGACCCATACCCTGCTATTAAAAAGTTTGTGATAGCAAAGGATAATTGCCGTTCATTTATTCACGACTATCATAAATTTGAAAATAGGTTGGGTTTTTGTTTCGAAAATAGTTAGGTTTATTATTTATAAAAAATGAATTTCGAAAACCTTTTGAAAAGCAGAAATGTTATCAAAAGTGAACCATTGGGTGGCTATTGGTATGGGCCATAGAAAGAGGTTAAATATGCCTTCAAGTAGTAATCGGTTCCAGCCAACATATGAACGCACAGAAGGAGATTGGTAAAATAAAGAGCTTTTTTGGAAAGTGACACATTCTCATCCTGATAGTGCCATCAGTGTTTTTTTTTATTCCTAAATTTTCGTACTGTTCCTTAATATTGATACTAATCATCTTTTGCTTAATGTGGATAACAGAAATATTAAATGGATTCAAAGCACATACAGAAATGATGCGATCACTTGCAAGTTCATCTGCTCAAGAATTGAAGGCAAAATATTTGTCAAACTATTTTGAATGGGTGATTTCAGGTGTAGATGGCTCAGAAAAGAACTCTTTGTCAAATGCCAAATATTTCCGAAATTACTTCGCAAACTTTCTGACAAAATGTTTTTCGTTTACGCGCACCAAATCTTCAGTTCTACGGCAGGCAGTTTTCGCATTGCTGGGACATCTCTCTAGCTCACCCTAGTGTAAAAATTGGAACGTGATCTCGACGTATGCCATTTATGGCCAACCACGGAGACCAAAATATTTGAATCAAAATTATCGGCGTTTAGTTAACTTTCGTCACCCTTAAAACGTAGACTCACTACGAGATCGAATCTCCAAGGTAAACGTTATTCTCCACCGATTAGTTAGCGGTGCTACTTTTTTAAATCTTAACCTGACCTAATCAAACCTTACCTAACCTAACCCAACCTAACCTAACACGATATCAATAACCCTTAAAGTCTCTATCTAAACCTTTTAACATTTTGCCACAAATTTAAAAATGAGCACCGCCAACTAATCGGTGGAGAATAACGTTTATCAATCTCCAACTGCTTATGCATTAGGTAAGACTAGATGTCCCCTTTAGCCTAGACACTTCCCTGCAAACCTTATCATGAAGCAAATTGTGCAGAAATAAGTCTAAATCAAGATTTCTTGCGGTAACTAGCAGAAATGAAAAGAATAGAACTTTATTTCCATGCTTTCAAACGTCAATGAAGAAGTTTCATTTTTAAAGCAAGTATGGCAATTCATATTTTGAACAGACGTTTTCCCCCTTCAAATAATGGGTCAATCACTTAAAACTAAAGAATAAACCAACACTGGCTTCGAATGCTTTTGAATTTACATCATACTACTGGGAAGTGCTGGAGGGGGATTCTTGGATATTGATAGAAACTGTTAACGCTCTTAACTTGGATTGTACTTTGGCTGACTTTCACGCCCACCAAAAATTTCGGACAAGGCACCTAGGCACGCTAAGGTACCTCTCCCCACAAATTCCAAAGCACAGACGATAAAGTATACGGATGGAGAGACATTATTCTAATTTGAGGCCAGCCAATGAAACCACAGCATTTCGTTTGATAATTTGGAACTTACATCAAATTTTTCAGCTCAATGAGGCAATTTTTTATTGAACAGAGAACAAATTAAGACAAGTTAAAGTCATTGTTATGATGAACGAACCCGCTTTACCACAATTGCCAAACCTAACTGAAAAGAAATGACATGTTGTACTGAGATTTCGAAAATGAAGTCCTTCATGGCACATACTTTATATCTTGTCAAGAAAAAATTAGTGACTTAAGTGAGATGGGATAAAATTGAAACACGCAATTAAGCGCCAGATCAGAGGTTTGGATGAATTACATCACCCTCTTTCCTCATACTTGGCCTTAGCATTATTCGAGGAATTTCGATATGAATCTGATCTCGTTCATCAATGAACAAGTCATAAATCATTAAGTCTCGTAACCCTTTTTCAGTAATACCTCAACCCTTTTCAAGAAACCATATCATCTTACTTCTCAAAGGTGACCAAGCGAAAGCAGATTGGCGGTAATTTTGATTCGCATATTCTGGCCACCCTGGTCGGGCAAAAATTGTTTTAGGAATTTTGCCCATACAGCCAACTTATTCGTTTTGAAATGAACTAATCATCAAGCCCTTACTCTTTATGCACCAGAAAGGTGGTTGGAGTGGCACATGCAATAAGCAATAATTAATAAACGGACTCATGACTCTCTGGTACCTTAATGACGTGCTCTTTATGCTCGAGGAGTTGGGTAACCGTTCTAAAATGTGCTTGAAACCCATGCTGGCTAGGATAAGATAGTTGGCGGTGCTTGTCACATTTCACAGATAAAGATTCAAGCTTGGTGAACATGTCTAAGTAGAAAGAGACTTAAGGAAGCAATGGGGCAAACAAACTACCCCGTGAGGGCTTCTCCTGATGATTTATGGTATTGAGGGTTTCGTGTTTTTAATGCTTCTAATAAAAACTGACGTTTCTAATAAAAAAACTGCATGAAAGAAATCGTCAAAACATGTTGAATACAAATTTTAAAATGGCTAGTTTGAAAAAAAAACAAGATCAGGTTAAAAAACCAGGTATCAGTTCGAGATTTTAAAAAACGGTTCTTAGTTCCAGTTCCAATTCCAGTTCCAACAACAAATCCCTTTCATTATCAATTTATAAGACGTCATCATCTCCATGCAAAAAGGCACATGAAATGGAATGTAAACTATAAAACGTTGTATAATTAGAATTGTAAGTGGAAATAGGACTTTTTTGAGGGCCAAGTATTGAATGTCAATGTTCAGAATTGGTTTTTTTCATCAATGCTTCGCAGAACTATTGGAAATCAAGAAACTGTACGAACATCTGGATGTTCGCATGAAAAAGTGTGAAGAGTCTATGCTACGAACACAAGTCCTTGGTGAGGATAACGTTTTCATCTACGTCTCTTTACCAAACATCCAACTTACCAACGAATTCCTTTCTAAAACACTGCTCCATGAGCCACATTTTGAATTGATCAAATTACCTCAGAAACTGTCTCATCTCTTTCACGACGTTGCAAAAAAACATAAAAAACAACTCAAGGATATCGAATTGACTTGAAAACATAAGACTTTGAGATTTGATGATGGAATTTTTTTGAGAGGATAGGGCCATGATTTAGATTTACATCCGTCAGAACAAAGAAAAAGGAAGATCATATCAACTGCCAGTTCGATCAAAATAAACGGTACAAAGGAAAGATCTCCTCTTGAAACAAAATAACTCTGCCAAATCAACTACATCTTAAATAGGTATCTATTGAAAAACCTTTCTTTCTATCAACTGATCCAAAATCTATTTCTTATACTCATTTTTTTAATCTATCCATGATGTATTCCTTACATTTATATTTCTATCTTTCCATAATATCTTCCTTATATCTTTATTTCTATCTTTATATATTCTATTCCTTACTGCTAATCTATCTATTTTTATTGTTATTTTCCAAAGTACAATATGTGGATGGACACGACGCCTCGCATGGCGGCCTAACCCAAAACTTCCATAGAGAAGACACAGTAGTAGGGAACAAATGTCATTATGTACTATACCTGTAAATCTACCAATAGTTCAATGACAAATTTGTCGCAATTATGTACAATAATAATAATAATGATTTTGTTCCTTAGTGTTTTATCTATAATTGCAATGAAATTTCAAAATTATGATTGGCATTGTCTCAAGAAATTGTCATTAATATAATCATTATGAAGGGTAACTTCATCTAACATAAAACATCCAGCATAAGATTATTCACAAAAGTGAGGTGATATCATAAAACACTTTCCCAACCACTTTTTACTACCTCTGTTGGTCTGTGAGATTATGAAAAATTATTTCACCATAAGCTACATTTCAAAAGGCCTTTTGCATGATGGAAATCAGAATGTATATATTATAGTCAATGCAAATTTCATTGAGATGGTTTTTTTTTTTTTATTATTCGTTTTACGAATCACCAAACACCTGTTGAAATCAATGGCGTATTAATTGGTTTTGAAAACTGAAATCACCAAACACATTTTTGTCCATTATCCCGGGAGATCCTAGGTCAACATTTTAGCCCTACATGCTTCTCATGAAACTCAGCTTTTTCGCTTGAAGAACCTCAAATAGGATTCTCAACTTGAGCAAAACAAGTTACCGCCAGAGAATGAAAGGTCAAAAGCGAGTCTTGAAGCAACCCTGTGTTCGAGTCCTAGAAAGGCAAGGTCACATTTTGACAGTCCATTAAACATTTCCTTTTTTTTTACTTCTGTATACTCTTTTGATAAGGATGGGAGTCCTAGCTGAGGTCCCTTAAGCTAAAAAGCTGCCTTTCCGACTCGAAACACATCACCACTGAGGAGTTGAAAGGTAGGTCAAAACTAGTGCTGTATTTGATTGAAATTTTGCAAAACTTGTTCATGTCTCGCAGTTTCTATTTTGGTCCAGCTTGAGGAAAACCCTCCGACTGATCCTAAATATCTGATAATATTACATCAACAGATTTTGCTTTGAATTTCAACGATTGCCTTACTCAGTGTTTCCACAGGAAATCTCCAAAACTTCAGTTGTTCATTTTAATTGAAATATTTTGACAAAGCAAAATTCGTTTTGACTGTAGGGATTATTATGACCATTCAGTATCGGAAAAAAGATATTAAAAATCTAAGAATTTAAGGTTAGGCACACTATACGAAAAGACAAGAGCCCAGATGAAGATGAGCCATTCAAAGTAGCATAACACAACAGCCGTTAAATAAATTTTCACATACAGTAATTTCATTTCATTTCAAAGGGCACTTTAGTACGATATTGAAATACATTAGTAAGTTTTTGGTTTTAGTGTTTTTTCTGTTTTTTTGCCCGCCAACTAAATAAAACGATTTGCGAAATTTTGAAGTTTATTAAACAAATACCAAAACTAGCTTCAAAAGTCTTGACATATCTATCTCAAAGGCAATTAATTGGTTGGCCCTAAATCCCACCGTGAGTGATCATCAGTGATGTCCAAAATTGACAAATGCATATTTTTTCGATTTGCCGATCTTTTTACACTACTTGCATCATTTGGCGTTTTTGCATATCTTTGCCATTTTAGATTAGAAAGTAAATCTCTTACTGATGTTTCCGGGTGTTTTGGAAACAATTTGTCCCCACTTACCGATTTCATAGTTCTTGATGCAGGAAATAATATTTTTTTAAAGGCTTGATTATTTAGTTTTTTGCAAGCAACTCTTTCAATCATTCAAGATAACGTTTCTTCAGTTTTTGAAAATAAAATAGAATGCATCTACCATTAAAATCAGAGTTAGGTCTTTTGATTTTGCGTGGCAGAAAAAGACAAGATCTGTTTGGGTAGTTCTTTGGAAACTTGATGACGCTCTTTCAACAACTGTGACCTGCTATAATCATATCGTAGAGTAGAGTGCTTACGAAGAAAACTTGTGTACTCCCACTGAAAATCCTTATGCACTTTCATTCCTTTGGCTTTTTGCTCTTTGATCATTTCGCCTATGATTTTGTTACAAAGGATAATTAGAGCTTATAAGGAGCTAAACATTAATGTATCTTTTTTGCATTTTTTCTTCATTTTTAACCCTCTTTTATTTTAGATTCCATGTTTGTCAATCTTTATTGCATTATTAGGACAGTCCTGGTGATCATCGTTCCGCATTTTGTATGAGAGCAGTACCATATCAATTCCAAGTCTTTGTAACTTCAATTGATGTCAGAAATAACAATGCACTCTTTAACAAATGTGTTGAAACTTTCCATGGAAGAAAAATCAAACTACATCAAACCTGTGTTCAAAAAGATTTTTATTATCTAATAAAACTCAATTTAGACATTTTGCCGCTCATTATTTTCCAAATGGGTATGTTTTTTTAATGTTGCTTGAAATAAATAGCATTTTGCTTCCGGTGTTCATAGATTAATATCTGGGTGGTCCTGTAGTTGTACGCGAACTCCTCTGAACCGCTGACTTCCAAAGAGCACTGAGAAGGCACGCGCGTGCTTGTCGGAGTAAACAGTGGGCAGAGCCAGAGCTCGTCAATGATCTCTCCAGCCTTGGCACGAGCCAAGAACTGCTCAGCCTTGGTGGAGGGCCAGATCAAACAGGCATAGTCCAGAATGTCAGTCTTCATGATCTCAGGGCGAGAGTTGCCCGTGCAAACGCGGATTGAACGCTTGGAGAAGCAGATGCGGTTCTCCTCCCTCTTGAAAAGATGGGTCCCGGTGATGGGCTTGCGGCTCATGCTGGCACGGGTCAACTTTTCCAAAGGAGTGGGCAAGTTCTTGGGACGTGAGCATTGGCCAATTCGTGCTCGTATACGCTCCATCTCGTGTCTTTGATGGCATCCAGGACAGTTGTTCTTCTTGATCATGTAGGTGTAGGCATTGAAACGATTGTGTCGCATCAAGCATTGCTTGGGTGTTTGCAAATCGGCCGTGTTCTCAAGGTTGAGATCACCGCAGAGTCCGCAAGCACGGTTGTGCAGGATTTGAGGGGCCACAATTTCAATCTTCTTCCCATCATAGAAGACCTCGAGTCCTTCCTCAGGGTTATAGACGGAAACCACGGAAATCCTTGCTGCGGAAGATGTTCAACACAACATGACCAGTCGGGACGACCGCTTGACGTAGAGCTCTCCCACCGGGATGTCCTTGTGCTCACCATTGATCTTGATGTCCACCTTGCCGCCCAGATGCTCTTTTCGGCCCCAGTTCATGGTGACAACGTGGTTCCAAGGATGACCTTGACATTCTTGTACGAGTTGGACACGCCCTCGCCAAGACGGCCAAAGGACGCTTGTTAGAGCAATCCTTGAACAAAAGGTGCTCGCAAGTGTTCATGGTGTACTTGTAGGTCTTGTTATCGAAGGTGCTGATCCATTCAGGGTCAATGCGACAGCTGGCAGGTGCTTGGTCGCGGGTAACCTTCTGGACGAGACGGGGCAAGATACCTTACGGAGCGACAAGGGCATGAAACCGCGGATGGCGTAAGGCAAAGTGATCTTGTGGTACTTCATCTCAACGGGAGAGGTGATCTTCAGCTCAGCCATGCGACCCGAGCGGGACACTCTCACCTCACCCTCCAAAGTGTCAGTGGAGCGGTCACCACTGGTCAGGGATTGCCTGGCAATGCCGTAGTTCATCATAAGATAGCCTTCAGCCGCAGACAACACACGCTGTCCCACAGGGAGTGCCTCATGAAAGAGGGGGCTTGGATCTTGAATTGGACCTTGTCAACAGAGGCAGCTTGGTGGCGAGCTTCCATGCACACTGAGGAGAGCATGCGGTTAGCCTGGAACTCTTCATTGCATTTCTTGAACTCAGGCGAATTGCGGACAGCTTCTTTTTGGGCTTCAGTCTTCTCCCAGTTGGTCTTGAGCTCAATGGTGTGGCTTGTCAGCACTTTGGCGACCGAACTTGATGACGATTCTGTTCTTCATGTTGATGTCCTCCTTCAAAAGCGAGTCCAAGTTCCATCGGTACATGACCTCAGGCAACTTGGTCTCACTAACAGCTTCCATTTCGTAGACAGGATGCTCGGGCGTGGTTCATCTTGATATCAACAAAAGCCTTGATATCCTTGTTGTTGTTGCTGACTTTGCGGCCAAACACTCCCATGACCTCAACCTTGCGCTCACCATGGTAAGCAGACCAAAGAGAGGATTCAAAGTTGAGACCATGAACACGTCCACTTCCAGTTTGTTGTCCTTGAAGGGCTCTTTCCATGTGTTGGATGGTGCGGCGCTTGCTCAAGCATTGGTCTTTCTTATCCTGGCAGATCTCTTGCTCATAACGGCGGGACTCTTCACAGATGCGTTTAGCCTGTTCACAGACATGGACAGCCTTGCGGCACTCGCGCTCTTCTCATCAGACAAGGATCCAGATTCAGATTGTTGCTCGCAGATTTCCTGAACAGTTTCAGCAGCACGCTCAAGCTGACCAAGAGCCTGTCGATGACAGATCTCAGCCTCCGACTGAGTTTGATACGATTCCCCAAATCCTTCTCAAGTGTTCCTCTTGAGACACACCCTCCTCCGAGAGCAATTCCAAGTCACCTCCTTCCACGTGTTGGCCACGAACTGAAAGGAATAGTATCTTTTGGGATCAAGACTGGCACATTGACATTGTCAATTAAGCTCAAATCATTGGATCTCACCAGAAGAGATTCGGGTCCTAATTTCTTTGGTTTGAGAAGCCTCCACATCCCAAACAAGTTGGAAGGAGAAGTATCTGATCGAGGGAACCATGAGTCCGGTGTGGAAAGCAGATTGGATATTTTGGTACGACATCTTGTTGATGACGTAACAAAGTCGAAATGTCTGTAATCAGTGGCAAATTTGGCGTTCAAGTTCACGCCGAATCTCTCACCAAGTTTGAACTCTTGCTGTGAACGGAAATGAGAAAAAATGTCATTCGTAAATGTGTTTGTTTTCTCATGGGATTGATGGAAAGTTCAACGCAACAAAAAGAAGTGTTTGCTTCGACTTACCTTGATAAGGTTAGTGGACACGATGGTCTTGGCACTGGAGTCCTTGAAAGTGGGCACCAAACGGGTCAGATCCCGAGTGAAGGTGTAGGGCTTGACGAAAACGTGGATGAGTTCAACCTTGTGTGTTGACCTGCTCAGGCTTCTTCAAAGTCAAGTCAATTGACCGGTGTGTTGATTCAGCCTTGACGGCAGAACAGCCATTAGCATGGAGACCCATTTCGACACCGGCACCAATGAATTGTTTGGTGAAAGGAGACACAACACCAAAGGTGGTTCCACCTTGATGTTGGCAATGGGCTTGACTTCGGCCTTGAAGTACTTCTCAGAGTCACGGGACTCGAGCGATCCAGTGTTAGTGGAGTACGAGCCTTGTAGGCCAAGACGACAGGGACAGTCTTGCGACCGTACAAGAGGAAACCAGCTTCCGAGGGGCCGAAGGACTCCAAATTGAGCAGATTCTGGAGACGAGTCTTTTGGAAGGTCTGTCCTTCACTCAACTCGGCGCCGCGGAGCTTCTCAGACACCAGGTTCAAGAATCTCTCTGGGGGAGCTCGAGAGTCTCAAGTCTCTGATGGCCTCTAAAGCATCCTGATCTGTGACTACAAGATCATCTAAATGCTCAGCTTGACAAGCCTTGCCAGTCCCAGCAAACTCATCAATAGAGCAATGGACTGTTGCTCCTAAACTCAGTGGAGTCGAAAACACACTAGAGAACTGATCTCCAAGTATGTTGGCCATAGTCTCTACATTGTCTATGGTTTCCCCATCGATCTCAAAAGGCCCTACAGGGTGTTTGATCGTTCTCTTAGAGTTTGCATAAGAGAAAAACGCCTTCGGATTCGACCTCACCGCTTGAACAACTCTACTTTCCTTGTTCAACTGATCTGTCTCAATGGAGGCCTTAATTCTACCTTGGATTAAATCCAACTTTCTTTGAAGGCTAGCCACAACTACTGGATTCAAATTGCTCTGGAGCCTTTTTGCTAGTTTGCAACTATTTTTGAACAAATTCTTCCTATACTTCGGAATTTTAGAATGTGCCCCGCCCTGTGAAACACATTCAGAGATTGCTAGATTGGAACAGACGTCCTCAAAAAATAGAATCATTTTGTCTAAGGCTACATCTATGGACGATTCCTTTTTCAGCATTGAAATAAGATCAAGCTCCCCTAACCTTTCTATAATCAACGGCTAATGTTCTTCTTTGAACTTGAACTTAGCCAGATCGACCTTTTCGGCCCGTCTTACTCTAGAGCACGCCGGCTTTTGAGTAATGGTCGACCCTATATCGAGAACATGATGATCTGACAGATTACTAGGCGTCACATGGACAAACTGGATCAGATCAGGGTCATTGGAGAAAAAAAAGTCGAGAACACTATTTTCTCTAGTGGCTGCACCAACATGCTGAGAGAGATTGCGCAAGATCGCAAATTCCTCCAGCTTTTCGAACGACTGAGATGTCGATTTCGCAATGGGAATATACCCATCTGGACTAGCCTCCCACTCTACAACACTAGCTGGAAAATTGAGAGACTGGAAAGGCACGAGTCAGCTGATGTTGTCTATCTTGATTTTGCCAAGGCCTTTGATAAAGTAGATCATGGCCTTTTGTTGAATAGACTTCATGACATTGATATCCAAG
>NC_081446.1:10408276-10409796 GCF_007210705.1 Tigriopus californicus
ATCGAATCTACTCTTGGGTAGCTGAGAGTAATATGGCCCTGAACGGAATGAAATTCCGCTCAATGACATTTGGGTCAACTCCTTTAAATACTCCACTCGTAGATAATGGAGGTAAAGATATTGAGCAGGTTTCATCTATGAAAGATCTAGGTGTAGTCCTCCAAAATAATGGAAAGTTCGATGAGCATATCCAGTTGAAGGTGGGTAAAGCTTTTCAAACATGTGGTTGGATATATTGCACGTTTAATGCCAGAGATAGCATCACGATGTTTACTCTGTACAAGTCGATTGTTCAACCACACCTAGAATATGCTTCACCCATTTGGGCTCCAATGAGTTCAGCAGGTTTGCAAAACGTCGAACAAGTCCAAAGATGTTTCACTAGGAATGAGGACACAGGAATGAGGGAGCTCTCGAATTGAGAGAGGTTAGAAAGGTTGGGATTGCACAGTACTCAGAGAAGGTACGAAAGGTATCTAATATTGTACGTCTTCAAAAGCATCCATGAGCTTTGTCTCAACCCAGGATTTAGGGTCAATTCTAGTGACCGTAGAGGCTTAATGTGCATTTTGAGAGCACCTTCAAGCCCTCGAGAATCCAGGTAGTTCGAACAATGAAGCCCAACTCCCTTCTTTCTCGGACTCCTTCATCGTTTAATTATACGTAGGCCTTGTTGATCTGGTAGCATCTTACAATTCAGACGTGGACAATTTTTTAAGTTGCATTCCAGATCAACCCTGTGAATGCTAATCTTGATCCTTTTTTTAATTAACGTCATTTCTTGATATGTATTTTGCGTTGGCTCCAGTTTGCCTCAAACTTTTTGCTTAATTATGATTTAGTTTCTGTTGTGAGAGTGCGCCACGAACATGGTTGTAAGTTTTGTTTAATCTTTCTATTGTCTACTTCATATTATGAACATATGTATTTTTTACTCCAAATAGAAACCGTTTTAACTGAAGCATTTGGTAATTCGGTTAAGGTCATGGTGGTTTAAAACATTCAAGGACTAACTCGGTCTGCCAACTCAAATTCGTTGGTAGACCAAATATCATATAAAGATTGAAAGGTAATAAACAGACGAATTATAACTGTTCAGTTCAATAGTACTGGGGATTACATTCCCTGTAACGGTTAGATAAGCCCGTGAAAAATCAAACCAAAAAAAATATGGCATTCCAAGTTGAGGGGGTCCAAAAGCTTCCTATTGTTACATAGTTATCAAGAGAGAGAAACGAAAAACTGAAGGTCACTCTGGAGCGTGAAAAAAAGGAACGAAGAACGAGTTTTTTGGGTTTTTCAGGTCGTTGCAATCAAACCTTGTTAAAATGGAATGGGATTGGAGTTCCTTTTCCGAAAAAAAGAACGAATGAACGTAATTTCGTAACTTCTTATAGAATTGAAAAGTTGGAATAATCGAACCGGATGCAACGAAATCGCCATCGTCATTTCATAATGTTATTTCATAAAATTAGTTATAGGCATCAGGAACAATAGCACCGTACTCAGTGTATATCTCT
>NC_081446.1:10410796-10427137 GCF_007210705.1 Tigriopus californicus
CCAATGGGTTGAGAAACAATCGAGTTCTCAGTGTTGGCCTCACGGATGTAGAATTGCTCCTCACTTCCGCACACAATGTATCGGGTAGAGGACATATGCTATTTTGTACATAGAAGAGAAGAGAAACCACCAAATCAAATGAATGAATTACTCCAAGGACACAAATAACTCTTTTTATGTAAGTGCAATCGAATCAACCGTGGGATGATGCACTTACCGTGAACATATCCTTGCAATTAGACTTGGTCACATCACAAGAGCTCTTGAGTCCGATCCATTGTTGGAAAACGGGGCGCTCACGGCAGTTGTCAAAGTTCCTGGTCTTGATCACCTCGTAGTAGGTCTTACCACGGCAGGCTTCATCACCCTCGGATTTGGGTCCGGAAAGGATGCCCAACTCCCTGAGCTCTCTCTCCTCTTCAATCCATCTGCTCTCCATCTCGTTGACTTGGTACTTGGGCAAGGGGTTGACGCTGTAGATGGTCTCGCAGTCTCCAAGGATGGAGCTCTCCTCGGTGGTGAAGAAAGTGGGACGCTCATCCGCCATGATGCTCTTGGGGATTGCGTTGCTACCGATATCCTGGCGACGGGAGGCGCTCAAGTCCATCTGGAGTTGGGACAGCAGAGCCTTCTTGATGTTGGTCACCACGACGGGCTCATCACGCTCAACAAAGAGGTTCTCGACGACACCAGCCTTCAAGTGGACCATGAAGGCGGTCTCCAAAGGACGGCGGAACTCCTCAGGAAGCTCTTGGCTTCCTTCAGGGATCTGGGGACGTCCATGCACGATGGGCAAATCCTTGTTGACGACCACTAACTTTGAGTTCTCGAACTTGATGCGGAGCGAGTAGTCGGAGAAGACTTGGACCCTGATTATGGAGCTCAACTCCATGCCACCATATTGAGCACGGATCTCCTCCAGACCAGTGATCTGGGAGGTGGTCCACCGGAAGGTGAGCTCATGATTGGGGATCCAGCCATAATGGGCGGTAGAGTTGCACAAGGCAACACTCACTGTTGGTGGAAAGATAGGTACAATTGACGTAAACCCAGGACTTGAACACTTTAAATCCCGTAACAAGTTAAGTTTTCTCTCTCTCTCACACACACTCTCTCACTCTAACTATTAATGCTATTACTTACCAAATAGAGCCAAAGCAATGATAGACTTCATGATCAACACAAAAGTTGATCTCTATTGGACGAGTCTAATTGACTGACAACTTTTACTCATCTGGACCATCCTTTTATACCCAAATGGAGACATTCAATTCTTGATTCGTTGGCAAAAACTCGAGGCTCGAGACTATCAACGTGTCTCTTCTTGTCTGTATTCAATCATTTTATTTTCAATTCATTCATATTGTGTTTTACATGTTCCTCGAGAAATTTCATGTGATGGTTAAGAGCAGAGAAGAAAATAAGCTTGAATTAGTGTTCACCCTGACATATTATTGGTCTGCAATGGAAGATACGTACCTGGACATCAGTGAATAGAATCACTATTCTCTTTTTCTTGTTCTTGAATAGAGTTGGGAAAATATTTTCTACGTTCGTCCAACCAAAATACAACCATTGAATGAGCAGAATGATTATGTTGTGGGTCCTCAAAAGGTTAAACAGGTCAATATTAGGGATATAAAAACTCCGAACCAATGCAGAACGAAAATGAAACAATCCAAAGAGAAGGGCTGGGGGTGCATCCCAAAATAGTTTTTCCCAATTGCATAAGAAACAATTTTCAAAGGAATGAGTTTCCGACATCATCTAGTAAGGGAGCATGTAGAAAGTAAATCGTAACAATTGTCTGTTGTATGACAGAAATCGTTGTTCTACGTGTATAAGACAGGCTTTGTAATTTGAACTCGATTTCATAAGTGCCACATGATATCAAAACACGTAAAAATGTGCAAATGCTGAATTTGCAACTTTCATTTAAAATGAATCAAAGATCTTGTATGGAGATTGGAGTACTCGGTCGATAAAGATCACTTGCCAGAGTTGTGATGTCAATGTTACTAATAGCACGAGCGATTGAAGCAAAAAATCAATTATAATGGAACAACTGAGTATTTGTATCTTTGAACGCATTATTGTTTACATGTTCTCATATATTTGACGTGTTTGATTGCTCAATATTATGTTTATGTTTAAAACAGTAGCGATAACACATTGAGAAATGTATGGGGATGCTAAAGTCGAAAGATAGAATTGCTTTCCTTGTCCATGGACCCCAGTTTGAAACGGAATTCTTTAGGGGCTAAATCTAGGGATCTTAATTGCTCTCAAAACTGCTTGATTAGTTTAAAAATCCTTGGTTCCAAATCCCCATATGCAAATATTGTTGGAAGATAAATTCATCGGATTGGCTAAAATGGAAATAACCTTTTCGCAGAGAGGCGAAGCATCCATCTTGGAATAGCGCTTCCAATCATAATTGCCAAAGATTTAGTTTTTTTTTGTTCGTCATATCTGAATAGTCTTGCTCACTTGGGTACATATGATCATATATGGTCACATATATGGTCCTCGAATCTAGCATTGTTCTAAAAAAGATATTTTCAATTCGATGATATTCTACATAGTGATAACTAGAAGGCTTTAGACGTACTACACATCCCCCCTCCAACCTCTAAAAAGTAGAGATGCTGGGCTAACCTTCCACACTAAGTCTCACTTTACTCGTACAAGAAGCGGCCCAGGGTGAATCTGGGCGAGAGAGGGCGACTGGTTTAGATGCCGTCCAAAATCCGGTGGCTACGTCTATTGTCACGCAACCTCTCATTGCCACATCAAGCAGTTCATCAGATTTTGTTGTGTGATAATAAGTAACAGACCATTTAGATAATTCCACAAAGGCGCGCGCTCTAAGAGCTAGAGCACGATTTTCTAAAAAAAATTGACTGTGAATGAGCTTCCTACCAAATTGGCCTGTTCTTGGTGATCTTAGCAACTTGAACCACTTTTCTCCTTTTTTTTCTTCTTTCTTTGCGGACTTCCTTTCCGCTACTGTGATTGGAATCCCAGCAGTTCAAGACGAAAAAGCTTTTCATTTTACTTAACATTCATTTTTATGAATTACTTGATCGACCAACGAATTAGAGTGAGGGAAATGATTAGCCCCTTGGCTAGCCCTTAAATATAGGGTTAATAAGGAATTTTAGTCAAAAACTTGTTCTAGTCTGACTTAAAGGATGCTACTGGATCGGCACCTACATACGCTCTACGAATGTTTGAGGGCAGTAAATTGAACAATGAAGGAGCCTGAGAAAGAAGGGAGATGGACTTCATTGTTCTTACTAGCCAGGATTCTCAAAGGCTTGAGGTTGCTCTTAAAACACGTTAAACCTCTACGGTCACTGCAATTGACCCTAAATCCTAGGTTGGGACAAAGCTCATGAATGCTTTTGAAAGCGTACAATATCATATACCTTTAGTACCTTCTCTGAGTACTGTACAATCCCAACCTTTCTACCTTCAACTTTCAACTGGATATGCTCATCAAACTTTCCATTATTATGGAGAACACCCAAATTCTTCATGGGAAAGACCTGCTGAATGCCCTTACTTTCATCATCTAATGGTAGAGTGTCTAATGGTGTCGACCCAAAGGTTATTGAGCGGAATTTCATTCCATTCAGTGCCATGTTACTCGCAGCAACCCAAGAATAGATTTGGTCTAGGACCTCTACCAGACAACCGGACCGTATGAATGACCATTCCTACCACATCTAATAGTGGAGTGTCTAATGGCGTCGACCCANGGTAGAGTTGCACAGGGCAACACTCACTGTTGGTGGAAAGATAGGTACAATTGACGTAAGCCCGGGACTTGAACACCTTAAATCCCATAACAAGTTAAGCTGTCTCTCTCTCTCTCTTACTCTAGCTATTAATGCTGTTACTTACCAAATAGAGCCAAAGCAATGATAGACTTCATGGTCAACACAAAAGTTGATGCCTATTGGACGAGTCTAATTGACTGACAACTTTTACTCATCTAGACCATCCTTTTATACTCAAATGGAGACACTCAATTTTTGATTCGTTAACAGAAATTTGGGATTGAGACGTGTTTGTGGATTTTTGTTGCTCAGACCTGATTTCTTGGATTCGTACATTTTGTTTCCTTATCGTGAAGTTATGCTTCTATGTTGTAGTCACGAAGTTTTGCCATTGCTTAACTCTTCTGTTCGGTAACGTTTGTTCACATTTCAGACATGTTCTTTTAAATGTTGAACGCTTGTCACGTAGGATGAAGTCAAAATTGCAGTTATTTTTTACAAAGATTGTTATTGTGAAACGTTTTTATTAGTATAATGATCCCCCAAACTGATGCTTCATGTGCATAGAAAAAATCTTTGTCAAGGGACTTGTAGCTCATTGGATATAGATTTAATACAATACGTGTACATACTTTTTATAATGTCTAATGGGGTCCATTGTGGGATACAAACATGCAAGGATGTTATGTTAATCAGTTCTGGTTCAGGTAAATGATGAGCATCATATGATGGTCATTGCGGAGTTCCACAGATATATTGAAAGAGAATATTTAGCAGGGGTGACCTTACAGGTTAACATGAACTTCTTAGTAGATTGTAACATTTTAAACTACACCAAGCAGCTGGTGGTGGCTTTGCCTGGTGGTGGCTTATGGCATGTGGCGTAAATCTTGCCATGTTCCGAAATTGCCATGTAATTAGTACGAGGGACAAAC
This sequence comes from Tigriopus californicus, assembly GCF_007210705.1. NCBI lineage: Eukaryota > Metazoa > Arthropoda > Copepoda > Harpacticoida > Harpacticidae > Tigriopus > Tigriopus californicus. The sequence goes on from NC_081446.1 coordinate 10,415,517, forward strand.
AATGGAGTTACCTTTAAGTAGCTATTTTTGACGTATTAATCAATATGTTTTGGATGTTTTTGGTTTGCATTTAAATGCCTAGGTTTTTCTCCCCAAAAATGTGCTCCTTTTATTCTTTTAATTGCCCACAAATCACCGTAGTTGCCATTTGCCTGTTTATACTGATAAAAAGGCCAAACTCCCAATGAAGGACTCCCATTTTCAATTCCTAATACGTTCATCATATTTCTGTCGTTTGCTCTACCGAGTCTTACCTACTTTCGGTGGGCCTATTTTTGTCACCTTTACTTACAAAGCACCAGTCTAACAATTATGAAAAACCTACTTGATGATGAATGTATTTGTTTTTGCTCTAATAGACAGTATTCAAGTACAAGGTTTTAATGGACTAATAGTTAGAGCTGATACAAAATTCAAATATAATGAAATAAAATAATAATAATGTAATGAAATATTCAGCCACGCCTAAAGCTTTAGGGGTCATGAATGGGGAGGCCCTTAGTCCGACGTTAATGTTATCGGTATGTAATATTCCCCATGTAGTAGCTCAAATCGAGACTAAATTGCGTTTTTGTGTCGTAAAGAGATGTACACACGTAACTAAGTATTAGACGATCTTTTCTTTTCATTTCAATAGTACTGTTGATTACATTCCCTGTAGCGGGTTGAAAAGTCCGTGAAAAACAAACTAACAAAACTTAAAAAATACGCCACTGCATTTACGCTTTAAAAATGAATTGATCTTCCCCTCCGCGAAATAAAGTATCACCATCTTCGAAAAGGTATGGATTCCATTGCACTGAATCAGGTCAAAGTCTTCTAAAAGAGTAACCGATTTGAAACAGCAAAATCAGTCAAAGGAAGATATCATTCATGCAGAACAAAGAACAAGTGTCTTAGGAATCTTGCTAACATTAACATTGAATAGCCCTAAGCAGCTTCTTCTGAATGAAACAAATAAAAGTCCCCTCCAAGTGCTATCTATGACAGAGAACCACGACCATGAAAAGATGACTATCTCTTCGAGTCCTGACTGGGATTTACAAGAATTCTCCGAAAAATCAAGCATCCATCATTGAGCTCCATCACCAATATCCAAATAGTACGCGTATTAGTAACACTTCTGGACAAAGAGCATATCAAGCCCACTCGTGTGGGCTAATAGTCAAAGCACAAAGAGACTCTCCCAACACCAGTTTTTAAGCATGAATACGGAGTCTAAGCTGTGTTGCTGGCTGTGGGACGTTTGAATGGCTATCTAGTATTACTATCTACTACATTTCACGATTGTACGACACAAATTATTCTTCAGCTGTGTTGTTGCCCACGAGTTCTTCATAGTGCCCAGCCAGTGCATCCAACTATCCCTCCATCCATCCATCACACCCTCAAGGAGTAAAAGAGGATTGACTTGGTTTGGGTGTTGTTAATAAGCCAGCGCTTGATTTAAGTAACCAAGATGCGTCACTCTGCGAAAGAACCGTTTTGAGCTTGATCGTTGCGCTCTAGTCAACCCCAACAAAACAAGAGGCGGCGTACGGCCTCCAGCAGACGGAAGAATGCCTTTTGGGTAAAATGGAGTTGTTGGTATCTTTGTCGTTTTTTACCGTTAAATGATAAAGAGTTATCTCAAAGATATTAATATGCCGGAACCGAGGTTTTAATTGAAAATAGATTTGCCTCCCAATGATTATCATGGGCAGGCACCCAGTGGGCCAGGTTTCATGCGTTGGATTCAGCCCATGTGACGGTAAGTAGTCACAAAGATGCGTCAACGGCTAAAAAACACGTGCTCGTTTGCGTAGGTCTGGGTTACCTTTGACTGAGGTCCATTGGAGAACCTGGGATGAGCTGGTGTTGATCCTACCGATGTCTCCTCGTCGTCTTTTGAAACAGAGACAGAGGCGGTGGCAATGGTTGACCTAATCTCCTGAAAGCCCGCATTATTCGTCTGGTGCTCAGCGATCCTCTCCGACCACACGATTGATTGGTAGGACATAAAACACAAGGTTTGCTTTTGATCGGTAGTTCATTTGAATAGACCCTCTGAGGTGGAAAGGTCGACATCTATCCATTGAAAAGTCATCCTTGGAGTTGTTGAATAGAACAAGATATCAGTATTTTATTCTTATTTGTTCAAACACAGCCAAGATGTCCATGTGGGAACTTTCAATCATGAGGATGATCTTCGTCGTTTTAATTCTGGCCGTGGGAATTAGAGGAGGTAAGACTTACCCAAATTCGTTCATACATATTGTCATAATCTCAACTAAGTCTCAATCGTGCCAATCTAAGTACGCACATTTTAGCGTCTTTTGATGAGAACACCTGCCTTTGAACGACCGCCTTGCACTTGATTTTCTGACGTTAGGTCATCTCAAAACGAGAGCCTTACTGTACTGCATGTATTTTCGGTCTTTAATATAGTCATTAAATTCCAAGAACCTATTAAGCATATTTCTTGGGACTCGTCAAAGACTACATGAACCCCTACAATGAGACCTCTAGAGGTGGATTAACTCTTAACGATTCCTAAGTTCTAAACAAAAACATACCTTGTCATTCTTTGTGATACAAGAGATCAGTAAATGGGATGTGAAAAACATTCATTTTCTGTACTTATTTTTTACCAGACGATGCGGATAATGATGCCGTGGTGGTCCACAACCGAGCTTTAACCAAGGACTCCAACGACCCGCAAACCCGCATCTTCACAGACAACAAGGAGTTGAACGCAGGCATTGGAGGTGCCATCATCGGTGCCGGTGGCGCTCTTTTGGTTTCACATCTTCTCAACCAAAACAAGAGAAAGAATTGCCATAACCGAATTCGTCGGGACGATTCTGGAGTGGAAACTCGTCTTTTTGGTCTAGGCGGTAACAACAACAATAACTATAATTGTCCTCCTCCTTACTATCCTCCCCAGCAGCCCCACTATCCTCCCCGTCAACCCCATTACCCTCCACAACCTTACCATCCTCCCCAAACCACGCCCTACTATCCTCCTCAATACCCTTCAGCCTATAATGGTTACCAACCCACTCCTTCTTATGGACACAGAGGATCTGGAAGTAATGTTGGACATTCGGGAAGCTCTCGACACCCGTCCAACAACTACAATACACCCACATCTGGCTATACTCCATCTCTTAACATTCATGGTAGACCGACAAGCTCCAACAACCTTCACTCAAGTAACAACAACAATAACTTCAACAACCGACCCAACTACAACACTCACCGTCCATCCAACAACTATAACACCCCATCCAACAACTATAACACCCCATCCAATAACTACAACACACCTTCCAACAACTACAACCGACCTTCCAACAACTACAACCGACCCTCCAACAACTACAACAACCCGTCCAACAACTACCCAACACCTGGTTATAATCAGCCACAGTTCAACAACCACCGCCACCCAGGCTTTGTTCGAGATAGCTCCCCCGTGTACTCTCCCACTGCCAATCGGCATGATAATAACTTCCAAGGGCAAAATGGCAACCTTGATTTCCTAAGACCGCGCTCGGCCTTGCCCGATGACACTCCGGTCTTTGCCTCGTTGGAAAGTGAGGATAACAATAACACACCGGCAGTTCGAACCGCAAGCTCCGCTTCATCCTCAGACAAGAAGTCTAGTGGCCACGTCAGATTTGGAGATTAAATGGAATAGTACCATCCTAATTTAATTTAATATCTAATCTGTAACTTATGAAAATCCTCGAGAATATAGCCCAAGTCAATTTAAATACGTCTAAGACTTATTCAGTTTCTTGCCTGATGCTCATTGTAATAGTTCTCTTAACGTGGATTACAATCAAAATATTTATTGCGCCAAGAGTCTTCTCCAAAAGTGAAAATTGCTTCTATCAAGAGCAAACGGATTTCAATTGGTTCGGAAAAATAAAAATCAAATCGCTCAACGTTGGTTATTCTCTCTCGCGTAGCTCTAAAAATTCCGTTAGAAATCATCATAACTTTTTGATTATTCAAACAGAAACCTTTGCACCAGCTGTTGAAATGATAAACCTGGGTAGAATTAGCCATTTCAGAACGATCTATTCAATTCTTCAGGGCCAGTTTTCCTCAAACTTGTATCGCGTTGGCATGAGAATTTAAGCTTATATTAATATTATTAGCGCAATAATTGCCACGTATTTAAAGAAAAAAAAATCATCGCTATTTGGCAAAGTGGGCCTCTGCTTAGATTCGTTACAATGCAAGCTATGCCCCAAAATTTGCTCAATACACAGTGAAAGCAAAGCTGGTGGTTTCAAATAAAAATGTACGGGATCAAAAAGTTATTTCCAAGGCATATCTTGTCTTTTCAATGAAACGACAAGAAATGACATTTGCCCATTTTCTTTAGGATTTCTTTAAAAGTTAAAAATAGCAAAAAAAGTTACTTGAAACACAAAAGATGTAAAATTCCCTTTCATTTTCCTAAAGTGTGAAAAGCTACACTATCCTATCACTATCCTATCATTATCCTAAAAATTTTGAACGATACATGTGACAGTTAAATTTTCAAATTTGTCACCTTTTGCAATAAGTATTTTCTACGTGCTAGCGATGTTTTTATTCAGCGTTAATTTTTTTTGTCAAAATTCAAGATTAGGCTTGATTAAAGTTGCGATTGACAAGCATGGCATCACAATTGTGAAACATTGACTTTAAGTAAGTTTTAAGTTATATTGCAGATTATTCTTAGGCTTTTCTACCTGCTTCAAAAAAGTGAAATATCAAATATTTTTAATCATTCTTGGGGGGCATAGAAAAGGCATATTATATTTATTGGCAATTGCGTTAAGTTATAACCGGAGCAATATGTAGTCAAATTTGATGCAAATGCAATCTTGGAAAGCGTGATATCTTATTGTTTGCTCAATGGACTTGGATAGAATTATAGTTGGAAACGCAACTAAGGTTTCTCCCAACATCTAATGATTACTTTTTTTAAAATATGATCTCTTTATAGGTTTTCAGTGGATTTATATACTAATCTGAGGTACTTTCCGAGATAGTATTTTACAAAAGTTGTTCCTTTTGTTTCAATAACAACGAAAACCGTTACTGGAAGTGTCGGCATTTGCACAAAAACTTTATCAGTGCTGTGGGTACCATCCTGAGCACTCAAACACATATACTTTGGGTTGTTTGTTAGGTCTAAGATAAGAAGAAAGTCCGTTATCAAATTTCACTTTTAAACCTAACAATGAACCTGGTCTTTCGTTTCTTTAAACTGACTACAAACAATTAACAGGTGTAGAGCAAAGCAATAAAAACAATTCATTTAATGATTCGGATTAAAAGTGAATGCAAATCTTTAGAAGCGTGGGATGTAAGTTTAAAACAATGTTGTTGGCGTTCTTTCACTTTTCAATGTTCCCTATAGAGGTTTTCGGCGTAAAAAAGATTCATCTCAATGTTTGAGTTGCACGCATTTTGGGTAACTAGATGAATGAAGTTTTAAAAACTGCTGACACATCGATTGTCTAGTCAAGAGAATAGCGATTTTGGATATATTCAACAACATGCAAACCCGCAAGCCCATATTGCCATTAAATATGAGCAGTCGGCAGCATTCCTCTACTAGTAGACTTCCTTATTAGAATCGTTTTCCAGTTTGCTTCCTCTTCAGATTATGAGGCTCCTGGGCTGTGAAAGAAACGGGAAGATTCTGATCGAGCTCATTCCCCGTAAAATTGCTGAATCTACCGAAATTATTTCAGTGTGTGATCTTCATTATCTAAAACTAGATTTCTTACGCTTCAATAGAATAGCTTGGTTAGAAATGGATAGTAGATCCCCAAATGAATCGCAAGCAAAGACAACTAATACTTGCGGATGGCCAAAATATGCAAAAAAAACTTAGAACTCCTTTGCATGAACATGCCATAGTGAGTATGACAATCAAAATAATTACAACAGCCATAGAGGTATTTAGAGCACCCTTGCGTTGAGTTCTACATGACAAGCAAGGTTTTCTTTCCTGGCAGAGGTTAGGCAAAGAACAAATAATTTCCGTTAAATGTTATCAAACAAACAGAAATAGGCTATTTTACTCGATATGCATACAATTTGAAAAAGTATGCGCAGAATTAACCTTGAAAAAATGGAAAGAACCTTCAGACTCAACAGAGTTGGATGAGAATCTGCCCTCACAAGCACATTAATCCTATATTCCTAGAATTTTTTCCACTATTGAAATATTTTACCTCCCTGAAAATTCTGAGTTTGGGCAATTTGAAATACTAATCAATTGTATACTGAGACAACTGATACAACTGAATCGTCTTGGTCTCTAACTGGCCCAAGCATTTCCCCTCTATCTTTTGGTTGCCTAGTTGTCAAAATTTGCTTAAAAACACTATCAACATCCGTAAGATGGTAATAAAGCTACTTGAAGGCATAACACAGATAAAACACTATTGGCCTTCTCTACTATGGAGAGAGCCTTCAAATCTGGGCGACGAGTCCGAACAACAGTTGTTTTTTTCTGCAGAAGCACATTCCTTGTCTGACAAATCAGAAAAAAATTAGCAACAGAAAGTTTTTAAACTGTAATTTTATTTCCAGATTTTAGGGAAAACTTCTTGATTGGTAAATCAACATCTATCATTTGTTCGTCGGTATGTTCTTTTCTTTAACATCTTGTTCAAAGCCCGTTTACACAATCTAAAGTTATGTAAATCAACGCAAACTGTGCATACTCCAAAAAGGAAAACAGGAAAGCTCTAAATCACCTTTTTTCTGATGGACTTTCTTCTTCTTTTATGACCATATCCTTACTGATTCATCTTTTGCTCTCTTCAGCTAGAGATGGGTAATCAATGAAAATCATTTCTGACAACTTCGGTAAGAATGGTTGGAGAAAGTGGAAGAAATGTTGCCCCTTCATTTTCATTTTAATCATTTTTTCAAAAGAAAATTCCCTAACATTTTCAAATGTTTTTCACTCCTACTCTAACCTTGACATGCTGGGAAGGAAAATTTGCATCCAAATGCGAGATAACAAACAATTAATGTTTTGACAAAAAAAAAATATTTTTTGTCAAATTTAGTGAAAACTATTTTGGCCATTTTGCTTCAAAAAAACCTTTGTCACGAATTTTAATCATGAAATAACCTAAAACCGATGATTTTCGGGTAAATTGAAAGGCTTGTGTCATGTTTAGACAAAATTTAGGAGAAATACAGGGTGGAAAGAAATTGAGGGCTACCTTGGCTCTTTAAGACATTGTTTGTCCCCGCTCAAAGATTGGCTTGACCTTGAACCCCAAGCTTTCATTAAGAGGGACTGTTGAACACATGGATAGCGTTATACTACAAATGAGTTAATTTTAGCCTAAAGGCAATTGGTAACCCTGCCACCGTTTTCAACAAACAATGTTCGAAAATGCAAGTGAGCACAGTCTTGAAGTCAGAACCAAATTTAAGGGCCTCCTGAACACCAGCAAGAGAGAAATGTAAGTTCGTGAGCCTTTAGGTGATAATCCTTGAACCATTGGTGAGTGGAGCACTTTATGAAAGAACGGCGAATCCCTATAACAGGACAAACCGAGGGCAAAGATCTGGGAATACAAGTCAGTTTCAGAGGGCCAAATGTCAGAGGTTTGACAATCTTCCTTGGACTTAAGTTGGATCATTCCTGGCATAGTGTTGGGTTTTTCAATAGTTCCTTTCAATGAAAGTTTGAGACTCAATATGATCAAGCAATTTTTTGAGGGCGGGAGAAAGATTTTCACAAGGCACAAATAGGGCGCTTTATCTATTTCCGCCCTGTACAGTACATTCCATATGTGGCTTTTAAGCAATATTTTTCCCTCAAGGCCAAAGTGCAAGAAGATCGTGAAACAATAATCAAGCCATTTTTACCTTGAAAGCCACCATAATGCATGAATAATCAAACAAATCAAAAACCTTTTTTCAACTTTTTAAACCTTTTTTTGACGTTTTCGCAACTTATTTCGACTGATTTTTTTTCAACCTAAATTTTTTTTTTTTGACCAAAATCACAAATTATTTTTCCGACCCTAACACAACTATACCTCAAAAAGAATGTAAATCCCAGATTTTCTCTGTTCTAAAGAACAATGGTAATTAAGGTTTCATTCTTGCAATTAGACAGATTTCAATTTGTATTGAATGTTATGGTATACAACTTAACCCATTTGGACCTTGAAGTTCTATTTTGGACGCTTTTGTGAACTAAGAGATTTGGGTTTTGGATTGGAGAAGGATTATTGGATAGGGACGCTTGGTGGGAAAAATTGGGAACTTTATCCTCATAAGCCAAATGGTTTTGCCTCTTAAGTTGGGATTTGTTTGTCAAAGCAAGCAATGGTCAGCTTTGAGCCTTGTCAAAGTCTGAGTCAAAGGTTGTGAGCTCTTCAAACTCAGCCATAGTAGAAGAAGAAGAAAAATGGATGTGCTAGCACTAGGTTGGTAAGCTTTTGTTGCAAACTCTAAATTTGATGCCTTCATTGGGCTGATATTTTATTGTCTATAACTTTTGACACACATTCGATTGAGAAAAAAACATTGGGTCACTTGTTTCCAGTTCAAAGAGACAAACTTAACTGAAGGTGAAATAATTTGCTTGATCGTGGCAAAAGTTGCCCATTTCCTACGTACCTACTCTTTTCAGCGATGACGTCGTCCTTGGGTTGGATCAAACCCAAGAAAGCATGTTTGTTTGATTGACTTGACTGCACCTCTCTTTTGGTGACTTCCCCAAACATTACAAAAAATATAACTAAAAATCCTAGATTAAGCAAAAGGGACTTCAATCTGAAATATTCGTCATCAACCAGCAATAAGTGTTTCGTCACTAGAGTGTTTTGAAGCTTAAAAAGCGATTAAATATATATCTTCACAAAGTGGGAATGTTAAAAAAACACATGAGTGAGTCTAACATGTGCAGGGCGTTAAACACTCCTTATTGAAAAGAAACGGATAATAGTTACAATTACTTTGGCCAAAAGGAGTAATTCTTTACAAATTCATCACTAGTCAAAAATATAGAATGGTGTCATGCGTTACATTACTTTTCCTGAGATTTAGATGACCAATTTTTAATGTTTTTCACTCTATCACGACCAACATGGGTTTTTATCAAAGTGTTTTATTTTTTGTTTCAAACTGCTTTATGTGTTCTACTATTGAGCCTTGATATTGTTTATTTGCTTAGCACTGCATTACTCCCATTCTTCGCTATGGTTATTTGACAAAATTTTTGCCAAGCCATTGGAATAGCTTACTAGGAAAATCAAGTATTTCAAAAATTTGAATAACTTCATGTCTATAACGGTATCAATTTTATTGGGATAACATGCCGAATGACTTCTTAAAATTTAAAACTTGGGAGGCGAACGACATACGTAAAAAGTCAAAGTCGATATTTATTAGAAACATTTGTTTTGTAGCATTGGTAAAGTTGATTTTAGCGATTTTTTTAATCAACCCTAATAAAACTGAAAAACTGATTTTGTTTGAAAGTAACAAGAAAAAGCGTTTTATGTTAAGATTGCCTAGATAATTTAAGTTCCTTTTCCGAAAAAAGGAACGAATGAACATAATTTCGTAACTTCTGCCCAGATTATAGAATTGAAAAGTTGGAATAATCGAACCGAATGCAACGAAATCGCCATCGTCATTTCATAATGTTATTTCATAAAATTAGTTATAGGCATCAGGAACAATAGCACCGTACTCAGTGTATATCTCTCCACCCGCCAAAAACGCGGCCCAATGACCAAACGTTCCATGAGTGGTGATGGTATGATTGCAATTGGAAAGGACGGCAAAATCTTTGCCAATGCAATCTACGTCATCCGGATCTCCACAACCAACGAAAAAAATGTCTTTCTCTTCTTTCAAGTTCTTCTGTCCCCATTTCATGTCGTCAGAAACGTAGATAAACACCGGATTGTCGTACTCTTCTTTTAAGTATTCCATAGCATCTTGAAAGTAATCCTCATAGAGATTATCCAGGCCTAGGCGCTTCTTCCGGAATTCCAGATAATCTGTTCTTCGATTATGGACGCCCACGAATGTGATTTCCCCCTTCACATCAGCTTTCTTTGCCACTTTCCTGAGGGTATTTTCGGCATGGTTTTGAAATTGAGGTCGAAACTTCAAGGCATGAAGGCTTTCTTCGCGATATTGGCGATAATACTTTCTTCCACCCTTAACTTCGTGACGCATGAAGTTCTTTTTGTTCACGAATATCTCAATGGCTTTGCCTTTTTTCCATTCAGGAGCTCCGAGATCTTCTATGTTACTCTCATATTTTTCGAACGGAAACGTCCTCCAATCGCACAAACCATCCTCGAGAGTGGGAAAGTTGATATTCTGGAAGTAGCGGTCCAAAACTTCATGGGATTCCTTCTCGAAATAGACATCTTGATCATGGTCAAGATGAACCCAGAGGAGATTCAAATAGGCTGAGATCTTGTTTCCAAGTCGTCCTCCTGGGAAGAAGGTCACAATCGATCTTGAGTTGGGGAACTTCTTGGGATCGTAACGTAGACATTGACCTTTCTGGCACTCGCTTTTTCGGTCGAGTTCGCAAAAGTTTTTGTGCACTTCAATAGTCTGTGTGGCTTGTGTAACGACTGAGAGAGCTGCTGTTAAAATCAGAGCCATTGACCAGGGCATGTTGACGAAGTGAATGTGTTATATCAGAATGAATGCACTCAGATCACAACCATCGTGGACAAAATCGATTAATTTGGATTTCGGATTCAATCCCTACAAAATGTAGAGCTCACTTGTTCCAAATCCTGAGAAATTTATTTTACCTGACGAGAAGTGTGATTGCACAGCATGTTTGAAATTATTCGAGGTTGCGGTATATTAAAACCAGATGTTTCGCCGGAATTCTTCACACTTTTGCGTTCAACATTTGGGATTACATTAGCAGGAATTTAACCAAAGCAAGAGACTGTTTTCTCCCCTATCACCTTGAACATTCATTATCTTTCCTCCTTTTAAGTTGTACTAGGTGTTAGCTTTCTTTTATAATGCTATTTTAATCTGCTAAATCCTGGCCACAAAGCCACTGTCTGATTGATATTTAGAAGACTTTATGGCACATTCCAGACATAAATGGATATTCATGATTATGAATAATCCTTGGTTTAAATGGTCTAGTGCAAACTTTATTAATACAGTCATTGTTGATTGTATTCAATAGTCCTGATGACATGAGAGTACTATTGAAACACAAAGCCAGCTCAAAGTACGAAATGCAGTTCGTTCTATGCTTCTTTCCATCAAACAATCCACATTCAACGTTTGTCAAAATAGTTCTTTTTGTCACAATTTCTGTAGCAAACTTGTATTACACTACCACTTTTTATGCTTTATCTTAGTTAGCTCGCGTTGTTCCAATTTTTAAAGAGGGATATAAGTCGCTCCAGAGTAACTATAGGCCGATTTCTCTCGCTTCGAATATTGCGAAGGTGTTTGAGAAGATCATGAAGTTCAAACTTGTTGAATTTATTGATATTTATGAAGTCCTTCCTCCTAGCCAGCACGGGTTCCGAGCACATTTTAGCACAGTTACCCAACTGATTGAGCATTTAGAGCAGGTCTTTTTTTTGCTA
>NC_081446.1:10427177-10432146 GCF_007210705.1 Tigriopus californicus
ATTTTAATCTGCTAAATCCTGGCCACAAAGCCACTGTCTGATTGATATTTAGAAGACTTTATGGCACATTCCAGACATAAATGGATATTCATGATTATGAATAATCCTTGGTTTAAATGGTCTAGTGCAAACTTTATTAATACAGTCATTGTTGATTATATTGAATAGTCTCGATGACATGAGAGTACTATTGAACTTGAGCACCTTTGTGCGTGAAACACAAAGCAAGTTAAAATACGAAATTCAATTCGTTCTATGCTTTTTTCATCAAACAATCCACATTCAACGTTTGTCAAAATAGTTCTTTTTGTCACAATTTCTTTAGCAAACTTGTACGTCACTACCACTTTTTATGCTTTATCTGAAAAGCTCACATTTGCATCCAAATACTGTCAATTCTCCTCTGGCAGCCCCCTACCTTAAAAGCTTGCCTGAAATTAGAGTACAGTACATCCAAGAAAGTCAATATCAGTATCATTTTTTTATGTTTAAGTATCAATAGCTGAAGGAGGATACAGTAAATGGCCATGCTCAAATTTGGTTTGGTCTTTATCAGTCTCATTCAAACATGCGTTTTTGGCGAACGGTTCAATACTAAATAGGCTGGAACGAAGCATCATCGTCTCCTTGCGGGCGAAAAAATATCATCAATGTGATCATACGTGTGATCATACGTGTGATCCGGTGGCCTCGTATGATCTATCTTACTCAACAAGAAAAATAGCCTTACATTATCACATCAGAGTGTATTTTCTTATTTGTGGCGAACTTGCTTGTTACAAAAATAGGGCGGATTGTTCAACATTGATTCCAAATGTGCATGAACTATATTTTGTAAAATAAATAACTAATTCTATCTTAAATTATCAACCCCAAAAAAAACATTGGGCTAATAAATACCATGTTGGAGGACATGCTATGTCTGGCGTATCGGTAAAACAAATTTTACAGCAAGATGAACATGAAAAAGCTCTTGTTCCTTTATTGCATTGGCAAAAGGATTTGAAATAACTTGCCAAGGTCAAATCATAGTTATTTATTGAAAATCATTGCGCAGCAGTTGACCCCATTGGCTCTTATTTTGCAAGAGGAATCCATTCTAGCATTGCAGAACTAATCTCATTGTTGTGTTGGTTAATGTTCATTGCAAAAAGAAGAAACAAAAATAGTGTTTTTTGCTCGGCTTCTCTCCCTTTTTTGGGGATGAACAAAAATCTAATTCTGAGGTTACCAAAGGAAAACCTGATATTATTCTATGCCCTTATGTACGCTACATAATTGCTTGTTCATTGGTTCAATGCATTCTGACCAAAATATGTTCTCATCTTTCATCTACTGCATATCGTTAAAGAATTTGGTCCTGAGGCTTTGCATCTTAATATGGATGTCATCAAGTGCCCCAATTTAAAGCTTAACATTTACCTTGCTATTCATTTTGATTTCATAATTTTTATAAGAATCATCAGATGAACCTTCAGTTTTCTTCCGTTTTTTGGCTCCAACTAATAGTAGATATAGCATGCAATTTCTTTTTCTTGAGTAAGCTTCCAAAAGGTTCTTACTCAGACCTTTTGGCAAAAGTGGTTCAATGTGCATTAAGAGTACTGAAAAGAGGAATTATGTAATATCTACTGTACAGACCAATTACCCAACTTGATTGACCGATACTGTGTTAGGTCATGGTAAATATAACGACCGTAGTTCTATTATCAAAATGATCTACGGCCATTGGTCAGAGGCACATATTTAAGATTTTTTTTTCCTTTGCAAAAATGTATTATGGGTTAAAGATAGCCGTACAAGGGATTTTTATTCAAGTTCATTTGTTGAGCGATGAGCAGAGAGCCCAACCTCTTACAAAATACTGATCAATATAATTAGGTGTCTTCGGCTTTGATCAGCAAAAAGTTAGCGTGCTTGAGAATGCCCAGAAGGTTGCAAACTTGGTACAGACCAAAGATGCAATCTGACTCATGACAGTCGTAACCTAAATCAATCTTATTCGAGCCATAACTAGATATTACTTTTACTACGACAAACAAAAGTAAATGGTTTTTTATTTGCAAGGCAAAACACATTGGCGAGTTTCAAAAATCAGTGACTTCATTTTTAGTATTTCAATGAATGTGATTCCTCAATCAATTGGTTCAATAATAGAACAATCAGACAAACATCAATTTGGAAGTAAATCTGAAACAATGAAACATAAGTCAGCCACGCATGCAAAAGAGCCCTGGTGGGAAGATCTTAGATAGAGATTTAGGTGCCTTTAAATCAAGATCAGTTCAATATTTGAGGGTTTTTTTTAACTTAACTTGGGCCCGAATCTTAACCCCCTACAGGGTGTTATGTTGCGAAAGTAGCAGACCATCTCCAGTTTTCAAGTGTGTTCACTTGCTGAACTGTGCGGTTATGTTTTAAATGATAAGGTTATTCGGGGGCGGCATAGCTTATTAGCATTAACTGCCATAAATTAGTAACTTTTTAGATCCAGCTGTCACTTTTGGGAGGCCCAAAAATGTTGCAAATGAGATCGAACGAGCTTTTGGGGCAATGGTTCGTGACCTGACAAAGCCCGAGAGGAACTCTTCACCGCTTGAAATTCAAAGAGCATTCCAAGTTGAAGACATCCAAAAGCTTCCTATTGTTACTAGAAAATATGTGGTCTAGAATTTGCAAGGACCAAAATCTGGTTCGCTTGATGTCTACGTAGGTAGACGACAAGATGTTAGGCATAGAAAGACGAAAATGCTTCAGTTACGTGAACTATTGTCATAGAATTTCCAAACTTTTTCAACGAATTTCAAGTTGGCCATTTCTTTTGAAGTATCCTGTAGAGTAACTGATATTTTTTCATACCTGAGCTCCAAGTGTAAAAATAAGATGAACTCTCAAAATACGAGCGCTATAACTACCTAATTGTGGGCGTTCTGCTTTTTTGGGAGCTCTGAAATGCAATGTTAAAGTAGCTTAATCATTTTATAGCAGACAAAACACTTGGGAGAGAGCTTGCATTGACTAGGTTCGTTATTCAATATAATTTGCATATTCTTACTAACCTCTCATTCTAGTCGGTCTCAATCACCGGTGATGTTAAATCGTATTCCCACAGTTGCACCAGTAGATTTGCCCTCACGGATCGAGCATACGAAATTTTGATTTTGCCACCCCAGTGGTTCTTTGATCATTCAATCCTATTTGTCATCTCATTTGGAGTCGACTGGAATTGGCTTTGGTCTAAAGGAGCATTGAAGTCTCATATTTATCCTAATAAGTCATAAAATGGGGTCAAAAATTCGGTCAATACGTAAGAGGTTGGATTTTGTTCCGGCATAAGGGAGCTCTACAGTAGATATTTTAACTACCCAAAAATGTAAAACGGCCACAGTAAAAGAAATTGACTTGGAGATTGCAGTTCATTTCCAGATTATTCAGGAACCTGATTGTATGGTGATCCATCAGTCAGACATCTAGGTGTATAAAAGCTTGGTGTTGGCCAACAATCTGGATTTATTAAATGCTTCTCACCGATGAGGACTGGCGTGCCACTTGGAGAACATTTCTCAAATCTCCATAATCTCGTCAATTTAATTCAGCGAGCAAACGGACAAACTAATATGCAAAATCGCAGAATTAATAACTGCATTCCATCGAGATAAAAAATCAAGATGATATGAAGTTATACGTTGAATTACGGACTACAAGTTGCCCGGTCTACCGTGTACCGTTTAAAAGTTATACTGTCAAAACCTATAAAGCTGACCTACAATAATTCGAAGTCTCAAATGGTACGTAGTCATTACTTTATAACTTTAGAAATGACTTTTGGAGCTCAAAAGATGGTTCAGAGCCCAAACTTGGTAAAGTGCATTGATGTTGCAAAAAACTTTGACCATAGAGTAAGATTATAGGTTGCTATCCTTAATAGGAGACATCATGCTTTGTGAGAGAGAAACAAGCTCAATCAATTTAACCGAAGAATCCGTTTTCCATTTGATGATGGTCTTATGACGCAGATGGAAACGAGCTCTTTGTGGCGTAATTTTATAGAGAAGCTCAATCCACCTTTTCCTTCAATTCCTCAGGGAACTGAAAGAAGGAGACACGAGATCCTTGGGATTCCTTGGCCAAACAAAGAAACCATTCCAACTTCTAGAAAATTCACCTTAAGTTAATGAGAATACCTATGTGCACCAAAACCGACTCTTGCACATCCAACAAACTCAGTCCGTGTTGTTAAATGGAACGATTTGTTTGGCTAAAGCTTGTGAAAGCTTAACGTAAAGAGACTATGAGATTGTGTCCACAAGAGAGGTCCTCTTAACTCATGAAATAACCACAGGATCGCAATGTCCGACTCTCACCATCCAATGACCTAGAGGCACTAGATGAATGCCAGCCAGCGATGAATCCATTCATCCGAACAATTTGGGAATTCCACATGTAGTCCTATTCAGATATCATGCCTTTATTCCCTTGTTTCCCAATAGACTGAAACGAGCTTCAGCAAATATTGGATGGGCTTACAGATACGGGAATCCTCTAAAAAAGTGGAGCATCTCTGCTTGAAATACGCCTCAGTCTCTCTGTGAAACAACCTGGAGGTAAAATATCGATTCCAATAAATAGTGAAATACCGTTCTCATTTGATTATTGACCCCCTTGCCTTGACCATGCCCCACACATAATTACTATTTTCCATACCCCACTTACAAGAGGCTGACAGGGGTACTCCTGTGAAGCAAATTAATCATCGTACAATAGAATAGAGCAAGGACGTCTCTCACACTGAAAGGTTATCTCCAAGGTTTACCCATCAACTAAGAGCGACTACTGCAAACTGGGTACATAATTGTGTACAGGGTGGGCAATTTTGAGAATTAGCGTGACTTTTGGACACCAAGTGGACAAAAGTGTCCAAAAGTGTCCAAAAGTGGACAAAAGTGTCCAAAAGTGTCCAAAAGTGGAC
>NC_081446.1:10433228-10437771 GCF_007210705.1 Tigriopus californicus
CACTTTTGTCCACTTTTGTCCACTTTTGTCCACCCTTATTTTTGGACACTTTTGGACACTTTTGGACAGGGGTGGACAAAAGTGTCCAAAAATGAAATGCCCACCCTGATTGTGTATCATCGCCTCGATCCTAACAAACTGGAATTTGATTATGCTCGAAGTCGAGGAACATCGTCTAGCTCCAAAAACAAAGGAGCTTGTGATGAAACACTGCAACCAGAAAGTTCCAGAATCCAATACAAACATCAGGAAAGTGGATTGACTCTCTTAACAAGTAGTATATGACGAGATTATATACGTAGCACATTCCTTAGGATCCGATCAATCCGACGTGTTAGGCAAAACGTCACTTTGGGTTAGGTGGAACGTTGAAATTCTAGATCTTCATAGCTATGGTCCCATCTCTCTTGCATCTGATATGAGTCAGCATCTGGGCCATTTGCATCCTCAGTAAGTGCTCAATAACTCAGGCTTCGTGAATGGTCACAGAGTCTCTGAAACGTCAGTTTGCCGTCGCTTCCAGAATCCCTGAATCTGGGGAAGAACTCTTGATATCGTCTTCACTTTCCCAGAGCTCCTTTCTTGAACAGAAGGGGAGAAGATGTAATAAGATAGCGTCTTAATGAGACACTTAGAAACAGATTATAAACACGTTCATACTCAATGCGCGGAAGTTAATGTATGGCCTTACCTGGAAGGGATTTTGCTTCTTAAAATCAAATGACTCTCAAAAGAGTTTTCTTGTCGATGCTTATGTGCATTTCATGGATCTTCTATAGCCTTCCATAAATGAGCTTTAAAATTATCTGGTATAAAGAAAACGTTGAGTGGGAAACAAAGTATTTGTTAAACCGCTTGAAAATTGAGATATCGGCATTTAAAAAAAAGAGTTTCTAGTACAGCCTTCCGTTAAGATTAAATTAGTCAAAGGGACCGTAATGTTTCAGACCTCCCTATCCATTTCGCAAACAAAAGGCATGAAACATACTACCAAATAAGTCAGTAAAACAATGCATGTGCAAAGGGCAAAGGACAAAAGTAAAACATTTTTCTGATTCCCTCACACCATCTACGTCAGGCCACACAAAACTTTTATTTGGAACCTATAATCCCCTACCAAGCTTTTCATCCCTTTGATAGACTTAAAGGTTACGCAACGAACCTATCTGCAATTCAATGCAGACAAGTGCATCTCTGTAAGTTAATCAATGAGAGTACCAGATTTGATCAACTGGATTGATATTAAATGGGAGGGCTTGCAAGTCATAATCATCAACTTTTGTTCAGAAGTTACAATACTCGCAACTGAATGATTGTGCAAATATCCGCCTTTTAGTTCCTATCTGCAACTCCATTCAATCCACCAGATTTGCATTAAAGTATGAAACAATGTATATTCACGATTACTTAGAAAATGATAATTCCAAATGTTGCCTTTATTATAATAATATCTTCATTGCGACTCTTAGTCATGTCATGGCATAAAAATATAAAGGAAAGATGGTGTATAAACAATCTACAGACTGTAAAATGTATAAAAGAAACATGTCAAAAATGGTAAAAGCAATAAAGTAGTTGACTAGAGAGATCACAGTGAATTTGACTAGCATTGTTTTAGTGCACATGAAAAAAGTGAAGAGGATGATAGCAGACGGTGCAGACACAGTTAGGCAAAGGTAAGTGATGAAATTCTTGGTTATTGCAGAGAAGAGGATGGGCCAGATTGAACAGATCTTTTGTCAGCTCCCGTCGTTGATGGCATTCGGCGGGGAGCCGGACAAAGGTGCGTGACCGCCCGCCAATACTCCGAAGGGATGTCAGGCCAAGGACAATAAGGTCTCAGACTCAAACAATGAGGTTCGAAAATGAATAGAATGAATGAGTTATTGAGAAGAAAGATAAAATCAGGCTTTAAACGCAGTTGACGTAGTTCCTACATCTTTGAATATCAACTTGAACCGGTAATTATTTCTTTCGTTTCCTTTGAGTGTTTCCGCCACCTTGATGAAAATTGGGCTTTGAGCCCCATCAAAACCGCATAAACGTTCTGTTCTCACACGCTTCAAATATCTAGTTCGTGTCTTACCCGTACGATTCCTGCAATTGATTTCTCTGGAAGTACAGTTTTTGTTATGTCGGGGAATATTTTATTTGACCCGACCAAAAGTTAGCCTGAAGGTGCTTGGACAACTCGTACAAACCTGTCTAATGTAATGTGCCAGTAGGGAGCTGTTGCTGAGAAAATTTTTACATTTGTGGGTTCTTATCAGAATTTGGAGTATCATTAAAGATTCAGATTTACGCCAACGATTTCAAGATTACTTAGATTGCGGCTGACCTTTTCAATTCACCACGTCATTACGTTTAGACGAAATTTGGAATGTAGTGAGGTGTACACATTGTACGAGTGTCATCTTACCTGGGTTATAATGCCTCTAATACAGGACAATAATCTGAAAAAGTAAAGTAATTTGATCAGCTCCAAGTTAAAAAATGTATTATACTATGGAAAGAATAGCACATAATGAAGAGGCTTTTGTGCTTATTTCTAGGTACTAGAGGCGTCCATCATGAATCCGACTGAGTTGTTCTTGACAATAAATTATTCTCTCATTCTGATTCTAACCCCAAACAAACTAATGATTAGTCAATCCGATCTAAATCTAAAAATACTGGTAAATCTGAGCACAATTCGAAGAACATTGCTTTGGGTCACTGAAGCAATAGCTTTTCTTATGAAAGCTGCTTTTACATAACTTTGACATGCGTTCTATTTCATGTTCGTAAATGTGGGTTCAATGCTCTTATTTAGCAACTTTACATCTTGAAAATTACTAATTGATTGTTATTGAAAAAGTGCTTGTTTTAATTCAGGTTTCAAAGGTAAGCAGCCATAGTGCAGAGAGTGAGCATCTATCCCCTTTTTGGCAACACTCCACGGTTGGTTGTTTACAATACTAATTTGAAGAATAAAATCCAATCAATTCTCCAAATTACTGGAAAGTTCGACGAGCATATCCACTTGAGAGTGAGCAAAGCTTTTCAATTCTCAAATATCGCACATTTAAGTTCAGAGATAGTATCACGATGCTAACTCTGTACAAGTCGATTGTTCAGCCGCATCTTGAATATGCTTCACCCATTTGAGCTCCAATTAGTTCAGCAGGTTTGCAAAAGCTGGAGTCCGTCCAAAGATGTTTTCCCAAGAAAATAGAAGGTATGAGAGAGCTCTCGTATTGGGAGAGGCTAGAAAGGTTTAGGGTCATTTGTAGTGACCGTAAAGGCTTGATATGCGTTTTGAGAGTGCCTCCAAGCCCTCGAGAATCCAGGCTCGGTAGAAGAATGAAGTCCACTTCTCTTCTTTCTCGGGCCCCCTCATTGATCAATTTGCTCTCCTCAAATATTCGTAAAAAAGGAGTATGCAGGTGTTGATCCAGTAGCAGGATTCAAGTCAGACTTGGACAAGTTTTTGACTAAAATTCCTGATCAACCCTATATTCAAGGGCGCCAAATCTTCACCAACAGACAGAGGTGGCACTAAATATCTGGAAAATTGGACAGCGTAATGACTGGCTTCGCTGGTCAAGAATGCTCACCCTTTCCACCCGAGAACCCTCCAATAAATGAAATTACATCTCGCTTTGACCATATGCAAAGCCATGATTAGCGGGTAAGATCTGAAAGTCGAGAGATTGTTTTCCACAAGCATTGTTGTCAGTGCTGATCGGTCGTTCAGTCGGTCCGTCGGTCCACCACCCGAGGAGCAAACGTTAACCTAAACGGAAAAGAAACCAACCCCACTAGAGGGTTTTTTGTGTCCTCGCAACACTTGGCAAAGAAAAGCACACTGGAAGAAAGATGATTCCAAGAGTGCTGAAAACACAGCTTGCTGGTTTTCTAACTAATGGAAAGGAATGGCAGCAACTTGCTAAGACAAAATGAAAAGGTTTCCTATCCGTTTAGGTAAATAGCCTTTTTGATGGACCAGTATTCTCATATATATCTCCAACTTGACTTCGGTTGATTATTGAAGAATGTTGGTGGAGTCTTAGTCTAGCTCACCCCTTGCAGCCACCCTGGATTTGAACTCGCCAGCTTCTGGGGACTCGGGCATGGCCAAATCCTTCTCAACTGTCTTCTTCAAATCCATTCATGGCTTTAGACTCTACTCATGGAGTGCGGCTCTACTCATAGAAAACCTTAACTAGAATGCTTAAGTTCAACAGGAGCTGTACCGCATGAGCATGTTTTCAGGTCAGCTGACGCTGGTGGAAATGGGACATATTTCGTTAAATCTCGCTTCAGACAAGTTGAATTATTATCATGAAACGTTTGTTATTCCTCTTTAATCTTAATTTCTTTTGAATCTTACAAATATACAGGTAGAAAGAGTGGTAGAATAATAAAAAAACATGCTTTTTAGGGCATAATACACGTAACATGTCAAAAAAAGATTTGGACATTAGTATAGCAAATCATGTACTCTATTGATTGCCCTTGTTTAGCAACGCATCTCGAAAATCTCGAAAGTGTAACAAAATGT
>NC_081446.1:10437807-10446248 GCF_007210705.1 Tigriopus californicus
TGTTTAGCAACGCATCTCGAAAATCTCGAAAGTGTAACAAAATGTATCCGAAATTGCAACGCAATAATAAGGCATTCGGAATTTCGTTTCAATCTCCCAACAATGTGCTTGAATGTGGGCGACATGATTGGGCCTATACGTAAACAAGGTAATTCCGACACCTCTGGAGGTCAGCCTGAACCCAGGCTTGTTTCTTGGGCTTCAGTTAAGTGTTTCCACCACATGGATGAAAACTTTAACTTGAGCCCCATTTTAACCTCTTCAAAATTTCGTTCTTAAAAATGTGGTCGGACAACTTACTCAAACCCGTTTTATGAAGCGTGCTGGACGGAGAGATTGCTTACCAAGGAGTCTTATTAGAGGTTTCTACTCTGAATTTGGACGAGCCGTCAACGATTCAAATTTGCACCATAGTTGTCCTAAGTAGCTTGACTACGAATGAACCATTTTTTCCACCAGCGACAGCTGAGACGAAAACATGCAATCGCACCGCCCTTGATCGATCGATATATGAAGTTATCTATGGCTCTACTCCACCAACATTCTTCAACTCTCTCCCAAACAAAGTCTAGTTGGGGAGTGACCATCCCGTCACGGAATATATATTCGGTAACGAGTTCACCTGGACATCGGGTTTGGCAGCATAACTTTGCAGATACCGAGCTCTTTGGCTTGGTTTTGTTAATGCGGTTATCGCTACTCATGGGCAGCGAAATCAGACAATAGGCATCCATGTCAAACCTGGTCATTGTCTGGTAAAAGTTCCTTTACCAGCCAGTTGAGCTGCTCCTTTGAGATTTCCGCTATTGTCTTAGCCAAGAATAGTTTGCTATGACTTTTGCGTTCGCTCCATATCAATGGTGTTGATCATGTGACTTGTTCAACCAGGCTTGTCTTTATGACTGACTAGAGGCCTCTATAACTGACCAACGGATCATTATCATTTCTTCTCATTATGTTTTAGAAAGGCATTACTAATAGAAGAAAATCAAGTCAAGCTAACATCATTCATGAATTTCGAAAATATGTTTTAGAAAATATACTTTAGTTTTCCCAAGATACCATGACTAAACGATAAATTCTGCATCCATGCTTAGGGCATTCAATAAATCGATAAATTATGTATCCATGCTGAAGACATTCAATAACCTCATTGATACTGGAGTTCGTTGCGATTGAGATTGGTAAGGGTAGACAGTTTAGTGAAGTACAGACTAAGGAAATATTTCATGATCTTAAACGATTGTGCAAGTACAAATGTGGAGGCCCGAAAGTGCACAAAAACATTCAAGAAGGACAAAAGTATCTATATAAAATGCAAAATAGACACTGTTTTTACCTAATACTAAAAGGATCCAATAATAAAGTCATCACATTTTTTGAGAAATCACTGACTACGTCAATTTCAATGCAATGAAGTCAGCAAAATGCAAAATGAAAAAAGTACAAAATTGGTGATTTTCCAAAACGTGCGAAATAAAAGTTGCAATGGCAAAATATTGCAAGAAAAAAAAATGAAATATGCTTAGTGGGCAAAGGAATTGTAAATGTCACTTGCATAATCTCGAGAGCTAAAGAAAGTATTTGGGCAACAAATACTAAGTTTAAGTGAAGGAAGATCAATATTTGCACTTTTTCAGCTCTATTCACAGATGAGGTTTGAGCTGTGTTATTAGTTCAAAATGGCATTTTTCACTTATTGTTTGTTTGCACTTTTTACATCTTAAAGGTTGAGCGAAGAATGCCTGAATCTTCTCTCCAGGTGTCGCGGGCTCAAACCCCTTTCCATGATTCAACGATTTTCATTTTGAACTCTTAAAGATTTCATTCACATTTGTGGTATGGAAGTCTGAAAAGCAAAACAAAAGCTATTAACTCATCATTGAACTTTGACCTAAAAGTATAGAATAAATTTAATTTTCATTTTCTTTTGACACCCTGAGAAAACTTGATTAAAAATAGATACAGGACAGTACATATTGATAAAACACAGCTTTAATTGGGTTTTGAGCAAGAAACAAGGACTTCACATCATTTTTAATGGGCTTTATAGTTCACTCAACATCAAACTTAAAAACTACAACCTATCCTGAAGAAACTATTTAAGGAGTTTTACAGTGATTGTCTTCCCGATTGACATTTCAAGAACTAAAAAAAATGATTTTTGCTTCATTTAGTTCTATATATTGACTTTATTAAGGGAAAATGAGGCACTAACTCCTTAAGAAAAGCTAATAAATTCATGGGATGCCAATTCGCATACTGAGATATTGACTGGAACAATACATGGCTTCAAGCTGCAAAGAAATCACGATAAAATGGCCGTGGCGCTTTTCTGATAGTGCTTTTGTTCCACCATCTAAGAGTAAAGCTCCGAGTTACAGAAAGTGGCGGGTCAAGTCCTAAAAGGTATGTCAGCCGGGGCCATACATTTCTGCAAAAGTAACGGAAAAATATGAAGAGAGAAAACCAAAAAAATGTTGCAACAAGGTATTCAATTAAAATTGTGGAATATTTGCCTTATGTCAACTGTTTTTCAAACCATGAAAACAAAGATGAAAAAAAGGTTATAATCTGTCTATTTATTACCTTTCAATCCTGATATGATGCTTGGTCTCTCAACGAATTTTAGTTGGCAGACCGAGTTAAGTCCTTGAATGTAGGCTTGATCTGGAATGCTGCTTAAAAATGTGCCCAAGCCTGACTTGAACGATGCTATCGGATCAACAAAGCTTACGTATTCCCTACGAATATTAGAGGGAAGCAAATTAAACAATGAAGGAGCCCGAGAAAGAAGAGATGTGGACTTCATTGTTCGAACTAGCCTGGATTATTAAGGGCTTGAAAGTGCTCTCAAAACGCACGTTAAGCCTCTGCGGTCACTACAATTAAACCTAAAACCTGGGTGGGGACAAAGGTCATGAATGCTTTTGCAAACGTACATACAGTATCAGATACCTTTCGTACCTTCTCTGAACACTGTACAGTGCAGTCCCAATTTTTATAATCTTGCCCAATACAAGAGCTCTCTCATTCCTCGCATTCACTCATCTATGGACTTATTGCACGTCATATTTACTAAACGTTTAGTAAAAAATGAACTATAGCGGTAGCTTTAGCGTGCTACTCTTCGTAAAAGAAGACGGTAACTGTGTAGCAGAGTAGTTTTTTTTGGGAAACGGTTCAAGCTGCGATGAAAAGTCGCAGACATTTATTCCTAGGCTCCAAAACGTCCTCCAAATATACTGGATGACCTCCAGACTGGCACCCTGCGACATTGTTGGCCTTGGTTTGCCCTCTGGATAAGTATTTGTTAAATTGTTTAAAAAAATATTTAACTCAAGATCGATTTGAAACAATCAAATTATTACCTTGCGTTCCTTTGAACCTGGAACTAACGATAGCATAACTTGGCACTCGAAATTCCAAAAGAAGCTTACCTCATGTTAATGTATGCAATCTAGAAGTAAAAAAAACAAACAAAAGAGTGATAGCCCCTGAAAATGTGAAAGATTGACTACTTTTTCAAAATAAGGAGACAAATGATTTCTGTCAGTCAAAGTAAGAAAATGTTTTTCAGCGATTTCATTTCTGGACAATTCAAGAATTAAGATCAAGAATAAAATAAGGCAAAAATTGAACTTTTCCAAAGGATAACCACAACTCGTTTCCATGTTTTTTGAATCTCGATGTAATCTCGTAGATTTACTTACTTTTATAAACTAGACATAACAACACCTATTACCCGAATCAATACAAATGGTTACCTGATTTCAAAACGTTTTTTAATAAGAAAAATATATTTTAAGGTTTAAGGTCGGCCCAATCAGCCTCTACCGCTTGTTTGAGGGTACCAGCACCGCAGAACGATTTGACCCCGACCATCCTCTCCAGAATGGACTCGATGGAAAAGTCCATGACGGTGAGGTCTGGAGAGGAAGGGTGCCAAAAATGTTTCCCGTTAGCTCTGTGACTTGAGGCAAGAGGAAGCTCCTGGGTCACTCCAGTTCTGACTTTGGGTCCTTGGCAAGAAGCTTGTCTATAACTGGTCATAGTAGGTGATCTTTTGACCTTCACACCCTCGGGTATGAAGATGAAGGGCGGTTTGAGGCCATTATATATCACATTAGCCCACACCATGACAGAGGCAAGTTCTTGACGACGAAATATCGTCCTCTGGTTCTCAGAATATTTTCCAGGTTTTTACCCAAAACATGGCCATTGGAAGCATTGGAAACCACTTCCATCTTAAGATTTTTCTCATCCCACCAGATCATACGAAGATGCTTCCAAGATTTCATCCAATTGCACAGTATCTTTGCTGTTTGCTCATTTTGAAGTTGTTCAGACTCTTCGCAAGTTTTCCTGATGCTACACGTATTTCCCTCTAAATGAACTTCCACCACTACTTCTTTTGGATCCATGTTCTGGGACTGATTTTGATCACAAAGAATTACATTTGTACCAAAGGTGTTAAACAGATTCGTAACAATCGATTCGACCTTAAACCAGTAATATTTAAAGGTGCAGGTTTCAAGCATATGAATTAGGCATAGAACAGTGTACTGTCCCACTTAATCCTGGTCGTCCTGTAAACCCATTTTTGTACTCTGGACAAGATCAGAGTTTGTTTTGTATCAAAAAAGATTCACAAAATTGGGGGAAAAACAATGTCTTAGATTATCAACATGGAAATAAGTTCACTGTAAATCACCCAATGTTCGATAAAAGATTGCTCTAACATCGAATTAGATTTTGCAGCTTTAAGGCATCCTGAGCTTGAGGTTGATCTGGTATTGTTCGCACGCATGAGACTATCAAGGTTACGTTTGAAGCTTAACAGAAGGTCATCTAATCGGCATGATTGTCGGAGTGGTGTTGGCCAAGGATTGTGTTTGCTGGTATGTTTAGTTTTTATGGCACTTTATGTATTGGCTTTAAAGGTAAATCAGAATCCATGTTTTGAACGTTTACAAATGGTCTTGTTTATACTATCGAAATATGATTTAGCATTGAGTGCACTGAAGTTGGTTCGAAGTTAAGGGCTTGTTTTTTACAAACACATGCAAATAGCATAATCAATATCAAATTGAGGCGATAATTTTCTCAGAAAAGTTTGAACCAGCTGAAAGTATCTTCCTCCAAGAAAAAAAGTGGTTCGATAATTGAAAAGAAACTTCATTATTCGCGATTTTTGGGTCGCTACAGAAGAGGCTCAACGGCACAGGGTTAGGACCAAACGAACCCGTTTCTTCGGGGGTTAGAGTCGAGGGTTTGAATTTCACCCTGTTAACAAAGGCAGTCATTACGTCGCCCTTTTACCATCTCCAATAGGCTATGTCGCATCTCGCGGAGAATGGTTTTCCATTTGTGGATGTGTTTAGCGTTTCAAAGATTGCTCGAGATAGGTCGGGGAGGAGAACCGAACCAAAGACCTCTCTCTTGTCAGGAAACTGTGCTAACCCCACCACAGCACATTTCCCCCAATTCTCACCTTCCAAAGATTATTGACAAATTACCTTATTTAGTGTCTAGATACACTGTCTACATGATAAAAGTAGTGACAGTGGCCTTGAGAATATTGAAAGGCTGTCGATGATCCAACCCCTCGTTGCAGGAGCCTTCAGAATTGGACTTGCTGGACAAGTTTAGAGTTGATTTGAGGCTCTGCCTGGAACAAAGTTGAAGTTTTTGGGTTTTGCCTCCTATTCCGAAACTTCTCCGTCAAAGACTTGAACTCAGGCATTGCCTTGATATGCCAGACCCTTGTTATTTATCCCTGAAACAACTCACGCTTACAAGCAACCTATTCCTATATTATAGTGACCTATTAATTTACTCGTATTCGCTTCAGTGTTTGTTCGAAGCAAACCCAATACAATCTTCGTGGTTTGAATGAGAGGGTTCCAGCAGATGCATGCTAATCTTAATCTAAATTGACGTATCGAGTACATTGGCTTTTTTCGATGCAACCACTTCGATATTGAAATTTCATCATCAGTAAGATTTGTTCGTTTTCCGTATTGAGATGACAGTTTTTTTCCAACCATCCAACAGCAATTGAAAGCATGATATCTTCTACCTATGTAACTTTCCAAACTGCCTTGGGCCAGCTTCGACGAGAACTTTGTATATTTTGCGTGAGCTTCTGATGGGAAGGTGTCATTTTACGTCTTTTGCCAGACAAGCTCAAATTCAAACTAGAGCTCGAGTTTTAACTACCGACAACAATCTTCCTTGCAATGTTTACTGTACACAAAGCTTTCACGAAAAGAGCCAATTAGTCTGATTGTGAAACTTTTCGTCCAGCGGATATCTCACTCGAGAAATTTCTGATTTTACCACTTTTCGGTAAAACTTGTGGGAAAACCTAGCAATACCATTTCAAATTAAAAAGGATACTTCCTTCTTGCCTTTTCTTTTCTTGAAGGAACTCGCTCATAAATTCCAAGAAACTTGCAGGTGAAAGAGACAGTCAATGTTAAATAGCAATTTGAATTTGGACCACTCAAGTTGCATTCAAAGTAATGGTTTCATTTTACTTTCTGGTTGTCTTTCCTCTTCTGAAGCGTGACTGAGACGTAAGTTCTGCACGAGCGTGGCATTTTCCAGTCTTTGTCAGGGGACCACATTTCCACAATGGCGAGTTTTAGGGGTCGTGCATATACGAGCCTTATTACCTGGTTAGCTTCTCCTGTAAAGGCTCGTGGCTCAAGTACGAATTGCGTCACCCTGATGCTCTGAAGTGTGTTCTCTGTTTATTTTTGTCTTTAAATATCTTACCAAAAACACACACATATTAACCGCTAAAAGAGTGTTTCAATGTCAGAGCAGTTCACAATTGACGTTTTGACGAATTCATTGTCTCATTTATATTGAATTCTCTTGATAAAGTGACTTTGTTAAAGGTACTCGATCTTTCCTTTTGTTTCATTACCAATAATTTTTCATGCATGCATTGTGAGACCCAAGCACTTATTTCAGAATTTATTTAGCTTGGCGTCTTATTGCTTGGCCATATTTTCCAATTCGAAGTTGAGTTTGAATATAATTGATTTCAAGGCTCCATGAATGGACACACATAGGGGGGAAAATCGAATATGTGTTTAACGATCGATGGTTTGATTTTTATGGCAAAGGAAGTAACAGAGTCACTAATGTAGGTATATGTAGATCGTTCTCTGTACATTCTATAGGAACCACGTCTTCATACCCCTTGGAACTTTAACAGCCTGAACTCAAAGAAATCAATTTTGAACGAGAGGTAGCAATTTTGGGCAAAGAGGTATCAATTTTGGGCAAAGAGGTAGTGCAGATAGTCATTTTATCTAAGTGTTAGTGGTTAGTCATGGGGTCAACACTTTTGACTCATAGCTGGTCAATAAAGAAACATTAAAACCGATTCACCTTTTTTTCTCTGCGAGCTATTATCTTAGAGTGAAGCAAATTGTTTATTGTGGTGACCACTCAAATCACCATGGGTGAGTATAAAGAGAATTGTACAGGAGATTTTCTCGCTAAAACTTTATCGTGCACGCAAATAAAAAAGGTTCAAAGGTCATCAGTCAAACTTGTTCTTGCGGCTATATTGTTCTCGTTTGTGTTTGCATGAAAAGACACATTGAATGGGTAACTCTCTTCATCGACGCAAGCCATAACAAGCAGGACAAATCTGACTTGGCTCCACTCACTTTCCAGATAGGTAAATCCAAATCCAAAATAATTCGACACGTTGGAGCCAATCAATGCTTATTGGATATTCAGAGTAGAGGATCCATTTTCGGACACTTTCCGAATGTCGTTCTTTCGTTCCCTTAACGTTGAGTCTCCCGTTGGAACTTTTCCATTCGAGTTGTTCAGGTTTACCAACTTGGCTCTTTGTGAGCAGCAGGCTATTGCCGCAAACGTATGGCAGTTTCAAATGTGACGACGACAAGAATTCCAAATTCAATGAAATGCAATCATGTCTGAATCAATCGAGATGAATTCAAACAGCATCGAAAGAGCTACTAGGTTGAATTGCAATGTTTGACCAAAAGATTAATCCGGTGGTCTGGTTATCCTTCACGAGATTCATTGACTAATCTGAATTAGATTTATGCTCTACGAATACGACTTGTATTTCAACTCTGCTAAGTAAGCATTCGAGGAAAGACACGCGGAGGCCAAATTTCGGACTCCGAAATGTCACGACTCCAAAAGTGTCGAAACGGAGTGTTTCCCGAGAAAAATGCTCTTCAAAGGTTCTCAAAGCGCCAACTGTTTGCCAATTGATGGTTGTTGAGCTGAACTGGCTTGTCATCAATAACATCCTAATTTTGTCGACGAGGAAGTTCAGCGAACAACCTTTAAAATAGATTTCAATGACTTTTACTCGAGCCATTGCCAACATCAGCGGTGTATCAATTGACCACCAAGCTCGAGCGAAAAAATGTCTCCTT